>NC_079427.1:3775884-3819793 GCF_026213295.1 Gadus chalcogrammus
CCCGGGCGATGGCAGCCAATCCCCCAGGGGCGCTCTGCCCTCCTGGTGGAGAGAGAGGGGAACGGACCAGAGTCGTAACGTCAGTGAACTCTCAAGGGGTACCGAAGGGGGTGGGTGATGTCATCGCCCCCCGAACGGCCGAGCTGTCATTATCCTGGCACTCTCTCTCTCTCTCTCTTGTCCTCGGTCCTCCTACACACTTCCACATGCACACATATTCGGGGGCCCAAGGCCGGGTCGCCAAGGCTCCACATGATCCCTGTCCAGAACCGACTCCTCTGCTCCTCCCAAGAGGGTAGCGGGGGAACATTTGTGATCCAGATGAGCTCCCTCTCTCTCTCTCTCTCTCTCTCTCTCTCTCTCTCTCTCTCTCTCTCTCTCTCTCTCTCTCTCTCGCGCTCTCTCTCTTGCTCTCTCTCTTGCTCTCTCTCTTGCTCTGTCTCTCTCCCTCTCTCTCTCTCGCTCTCTCTCTGTCTCTCGCTCTCGCTCTCGCTCTGTCTCTTGCTCTGTCTCTTGCTCTGTCTCTTGCTCTGTCTCTCTCTCTCTCTCTCTCTCTCCGTCTCTCCCTCTCTCCCTCTCTCTCTCACTCTCCCCTCCCTCCTCCGAGACAACAGGATCCCGATCGGTTTGGTGGCACTGGGGTCCCTGGCTTAAGGCATCGGGTGTTTTGACAATGGAATGGCAAAGACAAACAGAAACACAATAAGGCTGGTTCTCTGGGAGACGTGTAAAATATGCGGTCGGGAACTATCTGGCTCCACATGTTACATGCCATCCATCAGTCTGTCTAGCTTGCGGACATTCATACATTTATGCACGTAGGTGTCAGCCATGTGAGGCTACAGCGAGCTTGTTCGGTCAGGGTTAGGCGTCTCGCTCAAGGACACCTCGACACATAGCTAAATGGTGCCAGGGATTGAACTCGCATTTGGTTTGCAGACAACCTGCTTCTGAGCTGGTGACGCAACATCAGTCTGTCGGTGTCAGTTGACTTCTTCGACCAGAAAAACAATAAAGTCAGTTGACAGTTTAGTCAGTTGGCTTGTACGGGGTCAGCTGACTAAACTGACAAATGACTCTCGTTTTACCTCTTTCACATGATAAGTGACTTTTCCTGCGGTCAACTCAGTATCCCTTTCTTGGTTTTCAACGATGTCCTCCTCCACCAGATGAGATGGAGGAGATGGAGGAGGAGGAGGAGGAGAAGGAGATTTGGAAGTAGAGGAGGAGAAATTAGGAGGAGAGTGAAGAGGAGATAATCATGGGAGAGAAGGGAGGTGGTGGAGAGTGAGGAGGAGAGAATCATGGGAGAGAGAGGAGGAGGAGAGTGAGGAGGAGCAGAAGGAGAGCCTAGTAAGGCAATCGCAAAGCCAACACTCACTTTTAAACATCTTTTTAATCTCTTCCAGAGCCTGTTGTGAGAAAAACTGGTGTCTGAGCCCTGGGGGGCCACTCCCTTTCTCTCCCCCACCCCGGGGGGGTGCCCTCCCCTCTCTCTCTCTCTCTCTCTCTCTCTGTCTCTCTCACCCTCTATTTTTCTGTCTCTCTTTCCTTCCCTCCCCCTCTTCCTAGCATCTCTTTCTTCCCTCACGCCTTATTCTGTCCCCCTTCACTCCCTCCCCTCCCTACCTCTCCCTCCATCACTCCTTATTCTCTCTCTCTCTCTCTCTCTCTCTCTCTCTCTCTCTCTCTCTCTCTCTCTCTCTCTCTCTCTCTCTCTCTCTCTCTCTCTCTCCCTCCATCACTCCTTATTCTCTCTCTCTCTCTCTCTCTCTCTCTCTCTCTCTCTCTCTCTCTCTCTCGTCGCTCTATCTCTCCACCTCTCTCTACCTCTCTCTCCCTCCATCCCTTTATCTCTCTGCCTCTCCCCCTTTCTCTCTCTTTCGATCTTTATCCCTCCTTTATTCTCGCCCTCTCCCTTTCTCCAAGTGACTCCTCCCTCCTGTCTCACCACCCCCTCTCCCTTCCCTGTTCTCTCCACCCCTGCCCTCTCCCCGTCCCTCTCATCTCCAGTCATTTGTCACTGTGTAGAGGACGGAGGAACCAGAGGAAATGACTGTACTTTAGAAAGAGGATCTGCTTTCAACCCCCAATTACATCTCTGCTGTGTTTACAGATCTGTTCTAAGAGGAGAGGAGTGAGGGGGGGAGAGAGTGAGGGGGGGAGAGAGTGAGGGGGGGAGAGAGTGAGGGGGGGAGAGAGTGAGGGGGGGAGAGAGTGAGGGGGGGACACTCACACATGCAGTGCAGGGTTTCAGTCTTTAACACCCCCCCACACACACACACACACACACAGTCACACACACACACACACACACACACACACACACACACACACACACACACACACACACACACACACACACACACACACACACACACACACACACAGAGACAGACACAGACACACACCCCCAACGGATGCATGAACTATAGGTTTTCTGTACCTACTTGAATTACAAGCCATAAAATGTTCTCCAAACCACTGGAGGGGTTGGCGTGTGATGGCACATGTGTTTCTGCTTAATCGTAAAGCTCTGCGAGCATAGAGACGCTATTTGTTCGCCAGTAACATACATGTGGTGGTGATATTGGTGGGCTCTTTTGTGACTGTTACTGCCTACGGATAAATTAGAGAATAAGTGTTTCTTTAAGTAGCATGCTATTAATTGTTGTTCCTTGAGGAGGTTAAGTCATGCCACAGTGTAACATGAGCATCTAACAAGATGTGGTGTCTACCTGGTGACCTAAACGACGATGAGGGCAGCAGCAAACACAACGTGTCTCTTCCCCTCTCAGGAGTGGCAGAACTCCATCCAGAAGAACGCAGGGCTGGCCTTCATAGAGCTCATCAATGAGGGGCGGTGAGTGTCTGTCTGTCTGTCTGTCTGTCTGTCTGTCTGTCTGTCTGTCTGTCTGTCTGTCTGTCTGTCTGTCTGTCTGCACAGTATAGTCTGGCTCACTGCACTGTTGGTCTCTCGGTCTGTCTTTCTCTCTGTCTGTCTGTCTGTCTGTCTGTCTGTCTGTCTGTCTGTCTGTCTGTTGGTCTCTCGGTCTGTCTGTCTGTCTGTCTGTCTGTCTGTCTGTCTGTCTGTCTGTCTGTCTGTCTGTCTGTCTGTCTGTCTGTCTGTCTGTCTGTCTGTCTGTCTGTCTGTCTGTCTGTCTGTCTGTCTGTCTGTCTGTCTGTCTGTCTGTCTGTCTGTCTGTCTGTCTGTCTGTCTGTCTGTCTATGCCTCCCTGTTTTGTTCCATCATTCTTTCCATCCTTAATTTTTTCAAGTTGTATCTTTCTCCTTATATATGGTATATATCCCCTCTGCTTTCTGAGGGTGTGACCAGGAAGTTGTTTAGGGCAATGCAGGAAGTCATCTAGAGCTGACTAGGAAGTAGTTTAGAGCAAAGCAGGAAGTAGTATCGAGCTGTGCAGGAAGTGGTATCAGATCACAAAGTAGCTTAGAGCAGATCCGAAGGTAGTTTTTAGCAGAGCAGGAGGTCCTGGAGAACAGAAGAAAAGGCAGAGGAACTAAGAGTCGTCCCTTCTGGTCCATTTTGCACTTCGGAGAACTTTGGTGCCTGCAGACTTTGCTGACCAACAGTGCAGTGAGCCAGACTATACTGTGCAAGTGTTAATATAAGTCTGTGTTAATCTATAGTAGACTCTATTGTACACTCTAAAACTGGAGTCTGTATCTATAATCTATGTCTCTGAGTGTTGGAAAAACAATGTTCCCCAAGCAGCCTTGGTGTTCAAGCTTAGGTCCAGTGAAGATTTAGGGCAGCGGTTGTATACTGTACATGTGTAGTAAGTGTGAGTGTAAATTTGATGTGAATCCAGCCTAGATATATTGAGCGCATGTACCTCCAATCACAGTCAGTAGTTCCAAAGTCTGGCTTAGCTCACAAACTAGACTGGTTTCCAGTCAGCCTGCTAACACTGAACACCCACCACACAACCCTCTACTCGTTGACTTTGTAGCTGAGTGTTGAAGTAGCTGCAGTGAAGAAACGTGATATATTTCATAACCAGCCTAGGATCACTCATTTGTATTTCTTTATTCCTACTGGACCAGATTAGAACTACTCTCGTTTATATTGGACCATGGTATAATTACTATTGTCTGTTGGGTACGAGGATAATTAAAGTTAGTATCAAGTGCGAGACGAGCTTTAATTAAAACCATGCTGGACTAACGGTGTGTAAAATGGCACATCATCTCCACAGAACAGCCCGATGTTCCCCATTATTAGCTCAATCGGAATTTAAATGTGGGATGGTCTAGTGTGGGAGGAGAGTGAGGAGGGGGTGGGAGCTCCGAGGGTTAGTGGTCCATGACTTGGCTTGTCATCAACAACGGGAGGGGGTTGTGGGGGAGGGGGATTGATGATCCTGGCAGCCAATGGGGAGGCCGGGTCAATCAGGCATGTTCCCGATGAGCTTCAGTGCCTTAACGATGCTGGGTTCCTTAATGCGTGCTGCCGAGGCGGCCGCTGCCTTGCGGCCCTGAGACGTAACACAGACAAACCGTGTTCCCCTCCACCGCCTTTCAACTGCAGAGTGTTGCCGCCACCTGACACACACTACCAGCGATACACAATGTACCCCCACTGCCACCACCACCAACACTTTCACCACACTATTAACCCCACTGCCACCACAACCACCACACCGCCATCTTTACACTGCAGCCATGTTGCAGCATTCTGATACCGCCTCCTCCTCCTCTCACCCTCCTCCTCCTCCTCCTCCTCTCCTCCTCCTCCTCCTCCTCCTCCTCCTCCTCTCCCCCTCCTCCTCCTCCTCTCCCCCTCCTCCTCCTCCTCCTCTCCCCCTCCTCTTCCTCCTCCTCTCCCCCCTCCTCTCCCCCTCCTCCTCCTCCTCCTCTCCCCCTCCTCCTCCTCCTCCTCCTCCTCTACCTCTTCCTCCCCTTCCTCTACCGCCTCCTCCTCCTCTCCCCCCCCCCCTCCTCCTCCTCCTCCTCCTCTCCCTCTCCCTCCTACCAACTCCTCTCCCCCTCTCTCCTCCTCCTCTCCTCTCCCCCTCTCTCCTCCTCCTCTCCCTCTCCTTCCTACAACCCCTCCTCTCCTTCTTCCTCCTCTCCCCCTCCCCTCCTCCTCCTCTCCCTCTCCCTCCTCCTTCCCATCCCTCTCCCTCCTCCCACCTCCTCCTCCTCCTCCTCCTCCTCTCCCCCTCCTCTACTTCTTCCTCCTCCTCCTCCTCTCCCCCTCCTCTACTTCTTCCTCCTCCTCCTCCTCCCCTCCCTCTCCCTCCTCCCACCTCCTCCTCTCCTTCCCCTCCTCTCCTTCTTCCTCCTCTCCCCCTCCCCTCCTCCTTCCCCTCCCTCTCCCCCTCCTCTCCTCCTCCTCTCCCTCTCCCTCCTCCTCCTCTCCCTCTCCCCTCCTCCCACCTCCTCCTCTCCTTCCCCTCCTCTCCCCCTCCTCTCCCTCTCCCTCTCCCTCCTCCTTCCCATCCCTCTCCCCCTCCTCCTCCTCTCCCTCTCCCTCCTCCTCCTCTCCCTCTCCCTCCTCCTCCTCTCCCTCTCCCTCCTCCTTCCCATCCCTCTCTCTCCTCCTCCTCTCCCTCCTCCTCCTCTCCTTCCCCTCCTCTTTCCCCTCCTCTCCCCCTCTCTCCTCCTCCTCTCCCTCTCTCCTCCTCCTCTCCCTCTCTCTCCTCCTTCCCCTCCTCCTCCCCCTCCTCCTCCTCCTCCTCTCCCCCTCTCTCCTCCTCCTCTCCCCCTCCTCCTCTCCACCCCCTCCTCTCTCCCCTCCTCTACCTCTCTAAAGGCTGCTGTGCCATGCGATGAAGGACCACATCGTCCGCGTCGCCAACGAAGCAGAGTTTATCCTCAACAGACAGAGGGCCGAAGACGTCCATAAACACGCAGAGTTTGAGGTACACACATGTGCACAGAGTACACATGGCGTTTGAAGTACAAGTATACACATGCTAAGAGTACACACATGGTGTTTGATGTAGAGTGCATTCTTCATGTTTGAGCCGCAAGTACACCAATTTTGTTGGAAGCCCAAGTACGCACATCATGTTTCAGTTATAAGCATGTCCAAGATTAGATAACATAAAACAAAGCTTTATTAGTCCTGGAGGGATTTATTGTTTATAAAAAATATATATAAAACGGATTTCAAATATAAGAACGGAAGTTAAAATATAAAGTGTAATATCACCAATGTAAATACACATCCATCTCCAAAGTAAATCTGAAACAAAAAAAAGTGGAAGTCTCCAATATGCCCCACAGTGGTGGATTCCCTGCTGTGAATAGAAACGCTAAAGGAATCCTATTAGGGGAGAAGAAAGCTAATTATTTTCTGTTCCTCTAATCTTTCCTCCTCTCTCCTCACGAGGATTCATGTAATAACGTTACAATCCCTATTAAAGAAATGTGATTTTAAGATTAATTCATATCAATAAAGCAATATAATCCCGACGCTGGATACTAACATTAAAACACTTTTCACTGGAAGCTGTTCTGTAGGGCATTAGGATAAGCCGCTGATATTTTTCATGATAGGATGTTGCCTATCAGAAGCAAAAAATCTTTTCCTTATCATGACTAGCCATTCAGCTGCCACATGCTACCATGTTCGGTATTAACTGCTAATATGTTCATATATGACAGATAACCCACTGCTAGCTAGCATGCCTTAGCTACTAACACAGACAGCTTAGCGGCTAAAAGGTATGGCTCATCAACTGCTAGCTATAGTGTGTTTGCAGCCAGCAAGCAGGAGACAGTGACATTAGGGGGGGAGCATTTTTATCAGCTTTAAGGATCCTTGACCTGCTGGATAAACTGAAGAAGACACCTTGATGTGGGGGTCACTAGACCTCCCCCCCCCCCCCCCCTGGGGGTCAGGGAGGGAGACGAGGGGATCTACCTGGCTTCTTCATCTCCGCCCCCACCTCCAGTCACCCCCCCCCCTCCCCCTCCCCCTCCCCCTCCCCCCACTCACTGTATCACCGTCCCTCACAACGCTTCAGGAGGAAGAAGATGAGACACTTTTACAATTAAGTTGCTGTCAGGGCGCGGGCACCGGTCGGTTTAAAACGATAAATAACGTTTGATATCTGTCAGGGGAGTCACGTGGTGCGACGTGAGATGACACGCCGAGATTGAGTTATCGTCCGTATGAGGAATATGTTGCGGGATAATATCTGACAGAATTCAAATTTAAGTCAGGAAATTGAATTAGCTTCCAGCTTCTGTTAGCAAATTAGATTGTGAATATTAGCTGGCGAGCCCCCACAGGGGCTAGGCAGAGAGGCAATCTGCTTTTAGTTGACAATATACTCCCGCTCACACACAGCACTTTTAACCACCTACAATTCTGCTCCGGAAAGCTTCTTTTAAAAGCATAAAACATAAAGAAAAATTAAATGTATACATTTCTCTCATAAATGTTACAAATAAATGCTTTGTTGACACTATGAAACTATTGATATCAATAATTGCAATTCAAGTTTAACTACACACTACTTTGGTGTTCTATAAACATGTAAAAGCTTATTGAACTATAGCCCACGCAATGATAAAAATATAGCCTCGAAAATGTGAGAAAACCTTTTTACCAGACTGTGTGTTTGTGGATTGATGATTGTTTTATGAATATAATTATTTATTTATTTCTACCAGAAACGCTAGCTTCATAGGGGTTTAAGGCTTACAGGCTTACTTTCACAGCGTTGATTTACTGCATGTCTCGAAGTCTACGGAATTATTTGTCCCTCCAATTCCTAACCCTCTCTCCATCCTACACGGGGGTGTAGGCCACTGTGTTATTTGAAATGAGTTTCATTTCCCCCAATGAAAAAATGCGGAATTTGAGGGTTTTATGTTCAAACTGCATCATGAAAGTAAAGCCAAGGAGGGGGCGGAGCAAAGGACATTACAATCTGTCAATATATAAGATAATATAATCTTAAAAAAATATATATACCTTTTTATACCTTTCTTTTAATCGAGTAGTTTGTCTCATTTTGTTCAAATCTCCCAACCGACCGGTCAAATAAATCTCTGTGATCCTCTCTTTACTGTTGTATTAACTCATCTATGTTATACTGAGTTTGTATTTCTTTGTCTATCTGTGTTGTTCCCCTTGTAAAGCCCCTTTGTATTGCAAATCTGCAAAAAAAAAATGAAACATAATACCAATATTACAAAACATGCTTGGGGTTATTCTAACGGTGTGCTTCCTAAACCCCGACCCCACGAGGTGAATAAGTGGATCCTCATCAATGTGTTGTGTACACTGTGTAAGTATCCTTCTGTATTCCCCGCCCAGTCGACGTGCTCTGCGTACACGCTGGACAGGAGGAAGGAAGAAAGGACGTGTGACCACCTGATGTCCGCCGCCAGGCACCGAGACCATGTGACCGCCAACCAGCTCCGGCAGAAGATCGTCAACATCCTCAACAACCGCCAGGGTGCCTGGAGCGACCTCGCCCACAGGTACGGCGCCGGCACCCTCTCGACGGTGCGAGGCCGACAACGCGCTTTGGGTTTGCGTTAACTGGCGAGAGTGGTTTTAAAGGGGACTTATTATACCACCAGGTGTGAGTGTGATTAGCCTTACAAGCCGTTTCGAAAATCGGCCTAATATGACATCACTAGTGGGTGTGTCCACCTAGATCTGTGCTGGATAGATGAGCAATGTTTACTTCAGTCCACTGGGTAGGCTGGTAGATAGATCTATCCAGCACAGATCTAGGTGGACACACCCACTAGTGATGTCATATTAGGCAGATTTTCGAAAGGGCTTGTAAGGCTAATCACACTCACACCTGGTGGTATAATAAGTCCCCTTTAAATTAAATCTAGAGTGGAATTAGTCATTTTAAATATTTTTTTTCTAGTGATGAGTGTTGAATAGCTTCTCCCATCTCCTTGTTTGAGGGAGCACGTAACATCCAGGTGCAAGTGATATTGCGAAAGGAGGGCAAAAACCGCGGTGCCTTCTATCATTACTGTGTTGACTGTGTTTCTGCCTGCCTCCACTAGTTTCACCATCCTGCTCTCGTCCACCTAAAGTGATATCCGATTCGCCGTCTCACATCAGAGTGAATCCATTTGAATGCAACATTAAGTGCTTAAAGTTTATAATGACGATCCAGTGATGAGGGAACCAGTATATCATTTTAAAGTGCCGTCTCATGAATGAACAGCTTGTGGATGAAGCTTTCAGACAGGGATCTATATAAGTGTATCATCACCGGCCAGTCTACACAGTGTCGATTTGAAACCTTTTATTGCTTACCCGTACTCGCCGAGTTTGTGTTCGGCAATAAGGTGCTAATAGACCCCGCGTCCAGCTACACAATTGGTCAAAACAAATTTAAGTTAAAGAAAAATACCCCTTTCACCCGGTTTTGAGCTGGTCTGCTTTCAGACTCTCAATTATTAACCGAAAGTCTGATTTGTGAGACTACTATATCCAGCTAAATGTCCAGTGGGGCCACACTCGGGGTGAGGGAGGTACAACCGAGCGGGGTTAATCCTGGAGCCCTGGTCCACGCGCGTAGGTCCTCCAGAGCTAACACGCGCTAACGCACTACGGGGTTGACCGCTACCTTGGCGCCCGGCGGCTCGTGGGGTTGAAGGTTTAAGATCACCTCAGTAATGTCATTTTCCCAGCATCCTTTGGGGGTTAGCGCCGAGGTCAGCAAATGCAATTACAGGACTGGATTGGGCCCGGGCTCCCCCCGGGACTGCTGATTGGCTGGTGGTCAGACAGGCTGTGGGTGGTGGAGGGGGTGGTGGTGCTGGGTGGAGGGTTAAAGGGGGTGGGGGTGATTGTGTGCGGCTGTCCGGATTGGGCTGAGCTGCTCAGACACACACGGAGGCATGTGTGTGTGTGTGTGTGTGTTTGTGTGTTTGTGCTGGAGAGTGTTTGTGTGTAGTGTGTTTTGGAAAGTGTGTGTGTCCCAGGAGGCCTGTTAAAACAACACAGCTCCGGGCGGGCGGTGGGCTAGCTCACGCTTCCCTCAGACACACACACGCACACACACACACTCACACGCACACACATAATGCTCAGAGAATGGGGTTGTTAATGTATTAGTCCGTCTGTTTTCTCTTTCAATGCCGTTACATCTTCAGTATCTATTCCTCTTCATCTGTTGATGTCATCTACTGTATGTTGCTATACATCTGCTGTCCCTCTATCTATCAGTCTATGTATTGATCCATCCTTCTATCCATCTATCCATCTAGCTTTTTTAATTCAAATCAATGAAACACATTACGTCCATGCTAAATATGTAATGCTAAAGGCAGTGCAGGAGCCAGTGTTTATATATTGAGCTGTGCGCGTGACCCTGGCTAATGTCTGGCTAGCCTGGAGGCAGACCTCCTGAATTTGGCGCACACTCGTATTGATCTGACAAACAAACACAAACATTGCCTTTCCCTCGAAACAGTAGCTCGGGTTTTGTTATAAAAATGTTCAAGATGGGTTCCAGATGCTTAGCTGTGTTGGATAAAGTAGTGTTCTTCACCCATCCCTGCTTGCTTGTTCACTGTTGTCTATAAATGTTGGGTAAACTGAATCGGTTTGAAAGGCTTGTTTTTAGTTCTTGATTTGAGGCACACAATTAAAAAATATGCAGGAATGTGGGACTTTAGAATTTTATTTTCCATTTATAAACACTTACTTCCGATAAATGTCTAACAACCCGACACAAGCACAACCAATTTCAAACCTTCATAAATATTTGACGTAATTTACTATACATCATTTTATATTCTTTTGGAGGCATTTTTGCATGTTTAGTAAAACCATAACTCTGCAGTAATGCTGTCTTTAAACCCACATTGAATTTAACATTCGGACACAGCTAATAAACGATTCACTGCGTATGAGCTGTACAGATTTCCATGAATGTGCTTCTTGAACCCAAAGGCACGCTCGCTAGTGACAAAACGTTCTGAATTGAGTTTTTGGCGTTTTTGTTTAAATATTTACGGCGTTTCCTGCAGGTCGTCGAAAAACAAAGGCTTATTGAGAGCGTGTGCGTGGTAAATGATACCACAGGAAAACTTCTTACACATTCTAATGTAATGGCAACCTGCTGGCAGAGAGAGATGATGCAATATGTGTGCGTGTGTGTGTCTGGGGGGGGGGGGGGGGGCCTTATTCAATGCTACATTAACTTCTCCATTTATGCTGCTTGTGTAAAATATAAGACCCTGAAGCACTTAGAGCAGGCTGTCAGTTATTCTGACTGCTAGGGGGGTTGTGTGTGTGTGTGTGTGTGTGTGTGTGTGTGTGTGCGTGTGCATTCCTGCAGTGTGTGTTTGTGTGTGCCAATGTGTGTTCGTGCATTAGCATGCCATTAAGCGTGTGCGTGTGTGTTTGCTTGTGTGTGTGTGTGTGTGTGTGTGTGTGTGTGTTTGAATGCCTGCAGTGTTTATGCGTGTTTGAGTGTGTGTGTGTGTGTGTCTGTAAGTAGGCCTTTGCGTGTGTGCGTGGGTGAGTGCATGCCTGCAGTGTGTTTGTGTCTATGTGCGTGTGTAAGTGTGTTTATTTTCCCCCTTCTATCCTCGGAATTGTTTTGATTCCTCCCCTGCCAACCGCAGCCTAGAGCCACGCCGGAGGAAACGTTTCATTCCAGCCGAGCATCGTCTAAACTCCTAGTCTAAGCTCCATTACCACGGCTTGTTGTCACAGCTGTGTGTGTGTGTGTCTGAGGAGCGCCGTCAGGATTTGCTGTCACATAATGGCCGCCAGCATTGTTCTCACTGTGCTAAAAACAGTAAGTACGCAGTGTAAATAAAGAGAGGGAAAGCGGCAACACAAATACACTATATGCTCGCACATGGCTGCCACGACGTGCTAGCCATGTGCGAAATCTTTGGGAAATTGAACTTCCACGTTTCTGCTGTTGGGTTGGAAATCCGATGTATTGACGTCTTTACGTTTGACTGACTGGCATTAGATTGAGATAAGATGGGCTTTATTGATCCCCGAGGGAGAATCTTAGGACACGCATAATGTGATGTTATGGCATGTGTCGCCCCACGTTGTTATGTAACGTTCTGGTGGGTTATGTTTATAATTTAACGCACAGTGTTTGAAAGATGCGGTTCAGACCGATGGGGGGCTGGGGGGTGCATTCGACAACGACCCATTGTTCTGTAAGTGTCATGTGACCCCATAGTGAAATGAGCCAATCAGAGCCCTTGGAGACCCGTTAGCCACGCGGCGCCCCCCCCCCCCCACCCCCCCTTCCCTGATGATGAATGAATCCTGCAGCCGTCGTATCGAGTCGGCCGGCGGGAAAATCAATAGTGCTCAAATTGAAACAGTATAGGGGGCTATCGATCCGCGGCGCTAAATCAAAACCAGCCAGACTTTGATACCGCGCCCCGCGCCGCCGCCGTGACACCCTATCAATTTTAGCCCCGCGCTGATAAATCAAGCTCGAAAATTGGTTGTCAGACGTTCTCCCCGGGAGGCAGTGATGTCCCGTGGCCTCTGGCCCCACCCTGACGTTGACCTCCGACCCCTGTCAGTGGATTATAAAGTTCAGGCGCGTCTGAAGTGAAAGGAGACGTCAAGACCAGCTGATGAATTCACTCTTTATATATATATATATATATATATATATATATATATATATATAGTCTTCCTGTGACAGCATAGGGCCACTTTACTACACGCCACGACCCGAAATAGTCTCTAGATTCAGAAGTAAAGACATTTTCTCAATCAACGATTCCATTTTGTATGTAGGATATTATTTATTGTATGATGATACGTTATTTAAACCTTATTTATTGATATACCGCAGAGACACTCAAGGACACTTGACTTGAATGATCTGCACGTGTGTTTATATTCACGCACACACACACAAATGCACACACATGCACAAACAAAGGACTCCAATTACAATTCAATTACAATTTCCAATTACAAACTCGGATTCACTTAAAATGTGTGCGAGGGTTTCATCACAGCATCCTAACATAGACTCCAGTCCACCAAACGCCATCTAACCTGAAACGTTCCTCTTGACCCTACATGCTCCCTCTCCTTAAACATAAGAAGGCTCCGGTCCTTCACCTATCCTGTGTTCGCTGGCATCCATCGTGGGGGCCATGTTGGCGGCGTCCATGTTGGCTCCAGAGTCAGCTGACACAGCAGCAACCCTGGCGCCCCCCCCCCACCCCCCGTTGACCGTAAGCTAACCTGACGGATGCATCGATCGGCAACATCCCCCCCCGTATAATTACTTTCTAGTGGCGGTGGAGCGGGAGAAGGAGGAGACGGAGAAAGGAACTGGTGGCTAGTATTGATCGGCTGGTGGTGGTGGTGGTGGTGGTGGTGGTGGTGGTGGTGGTGGTGTTGGTGTGAGGGCGGGTGACGGCGGTGGTGGTGTTGCGGCGGGCGGAACCGGCGTTTCCCTTGACTAACGCTGAGGCCCATCCCTCAGCGGTGAGGAATGGTAACTAGCTCCCCCCTGGATAATAACTTTGTGATGGAATGGACCTTTCTCCTCCCGACCTGACCGCAGCCCTTAAAGGGTTATCAATTCTAATCGAGGCTCACGGGGGCCTGCCGCTCCCCCACCCCCACCCACCACTGAGAGCTTTACGATCGGTTCCCTGGGCCCGTGAAAGCCCCACACCCCCTTCTGACACCCTATTTGCGAAGACAGAGAGGTTGAAAGAGCAAGGTCTCCTGTCGGGGTCCGCAAAATGTAATGAGTGTGTTCTCACACGTCAGCTTTTAACGGTCGAGGCCGTGGCCGACGGTCGCCTCCGCCCGTGCACCACGGTCGCCTCCGGCCGTGCACCACGGTCGCCTCCGCCCGTGGTGCACCACGGTCGCCTCCGCCCGTGCACCACGGTCGCCTCCGCCCGTGCACCACGGTCGAACTCCTGCGCAAATTGCGTCAAACAACAATAACTGTGAATGAAGAGGAAGACGTTATGATGTCATTGAGGTCAATGCCGTGTCGTTAACAGACCGGACGGGAAGCTCCGGCGTTCCGAATCAACCTCGCTTCAGTGATGTGTTTTATTTGTAAATTGCGCCTTTTTTTTTCGTTCACGACCAACCTTGGCTTCTCTGCCTTCCCCTCGTGCTCAGCTGCGTTCTTGACCCACGCTGGGTGTTTGTCTTCCTCTCCGCGGTGTTCTTAACCTTGCCCGCTGTTCTAATTATCTCTGGAAGGAGTCCCACACCTCCCATCATCCATTTCACCTGACCTGCCTCCGCCGCGCCCCGTAGCAGATGAGGGATGGGGGAGGCCGCCTGAGGTTGGACGGCTCGCGGGGAGGGGTGGGTTAGCTGCCGTAGTGCTAGTTTCCGCTTCTTTCCATCTTCCTCAAAAACCAGACAAGTTGGGCTGGAGCTAATCTGCTTTCTCTTTAGTCTTGGTCCAATAGCTCTCTCTCTCTCGCTCTCTCTCGCTCTCTCTCGTTTTCTCTCTCTCTCTCTCTCGCTCTCTCTCTCGCTCTCTCTCTCTCTCTCTCTCTCTCTCTCTCTCTCTCCCGCTCTCTCTCTTGCTTTCTCTCTCTCTCTCTCTCTCTCTCTCCCGCTCTCTCTCTTGCTTTCTCTCTCTCTCTCTCTCTCTCTCTCTTGCTTTCTCTCTCTCTCTCTCTCTCTCTCTTGCTTTCTCTCTCTCTCTCTCTCTCTCTCTCTCTCTCTCTCTCTCTCTCTCTCTCTCTCTCTCTCTCTCGCTTTCTCTCTCTCTCTCGCTTTCTCTCTGTCTCTCCCTCTCTCTCTCTCTCTTGCTCCCTTATCACTTTCTCTATCTTTATCTCTTGCTCTCTCTCTTTCTCTCACTCTTGCGCTTTCTGTGTCTCTCTCGCTTTGAACTGTCTCTATACTCGTGTCTTTCTATCAATGAATGACAACAGCTTGTCCACCGCTAAGTGGAAGCATTCGCGGCCCTAGCTTAGCATATTTTCAGCTCCAAGGGTCGATGAGGAACCAGGAAGTGGAAGCAGATGAAAGCACGCTACGTAGCATCGCTAGCTCGCGGTGATAATCCGATCACGATGGTTGCTCTGGTTCTGAGCGGTGATCGGACGTCGGCATTGTCACAGAAGAAGTTACAAAGTGTGTCCCCTCCTTCACTCCAGAGTTTGAAACAGAGCTCTTGTCTGTTGTGCCCGCCGCCATATGTTTGCCAGTCTCTTGGTTTAATCCATCATTGTCGAGCATGTACAACGTGGCAGAAAAAAACAACACTGTGCATTCAAGAACATCTTACTGTTTGACCTGCAATGCAATGTTTATCTCACTCAGTTTGCCGTCTGTTGTCTAACTTACTGCCTTGGTTGATTTTTACTATTCTGATAGTATAATTTTTGACTTGATGGATCAACGTAAATTAGTAGTCATTTTTATCCAAAACACTTTCCTGAGACAGGCCATTATGAGCAGGTAGGGGTTGGAGATTGAATACAGAAACAGGTCATTAAGGAGCCGGTTGGGGTTAAGCAGTGCATATAGAGATATGTCATCAAGGTGGCAATCTCTTAATATTTCCATGAAAACAAATATCTGTTAGGTGACTATCTATTACCGAATGAGGTAACACAATGGTAACTCGCCCTTCCATTTGCAGTATTATGAATGTTAGCGACTGGGTGTCGCTGGTGTTGAGGTTGGGATCTATGGCAACAATTATCAACAAAGAGAATGAAACGGATATCTTTAAGAGTGTCCCTTTAAGGAGCAGGTAGGGGTTAGACAATACATTGACAATTAATTTTGTTGGAGTTAGGAGTAGGGGTTGGACAGTGAATAAGATAAGATAAGATAAGATAAGATAGTCCTTTATTAATCCCCCTTGGGAGAAATTCACAGGTGACCAGCAGTACAGTGGGAAAAGAGAAGTGTGAAAAAACAGTATATATACAATACATTTACTAATTGAAAATAAATTATAGTACAAAACTATTTTAATAAGATTAAGATAAAACAAACATACTATATACATGTAACTCTCCGTTTGTAGATAAATAAATAAAATAATAAATAAGTACGATGAAATATGAGGTATAATATAAAAATAAGTATAAATATAAATATAAATGTGCCAAATGTGCAGGGACCCTGAAGTAATCGAAAAATTTAGTAAATAAATAACAAATAACAAGGTTAACAATAGGTGCAGTCCTTAGGTGTGGGGTTTAGTCCTTAAACAGGTCTGGATAAAGGATGATAATACAGATGTAAGTCATTAAGGAGCAGGTAGGGGTTGAACAGGGAACACAGAGACCCGTCATTAAGGACTACTTATGGGCTAAGGACCACTTAGGGGTTAGACAGTTAATGGTAAATTAACTGAATTTATATAGCGCTTTTTTCAGCCCAGTGACTTCTCAAAGCGCTTTTAAACGATTGACATTTACCCATTCATACCCACCCTCATAAACCGACGGCTTTGTCGCCATGCAAGATGACGGCCAGCTAGTCAGGAGCAGATGGGTTAGGTTGTCTTGCTCAAGGACACCTCAACACATGTGTCCTTGAGCAAGCCGGGTATGGTACCAGCAACCGTCGCTCTACCCCCAGAGCCACTGCCGCCCCTAATCTGAAACATCTTGGCTAATACAAACCCAGGATTTCTACAGGGATGACGGCTGACAAATGAAATGTTTCAGGATATGTTGTTTCAGTTCTTTATTGTTTGATTTTAGCCGTTGCTGTGTCCCTTTTAGGTATTCATCAGTTAATTATCAATGGCCGCCAAAGTTTTATTGAAGTGATTTTTCAGCCATTCATCCACCGGTTAACTCTGCCCCTTCGCTCCACACAGCCCAGAGAGTCACACAGCACACGCATAAAAGGCCATTTGTTCTCAGCCCCATGTACAGCCGGTGTATGTTCAGTGTCTCAGTCACACACACACACACATGACAGCGTGTGTGTTTGTATGTGTGTGTGTGTGTGTGTGTGTGTGTGTGATAGAAACCAGTCGCCGGCCCTTTGAATAGAATTGTCACTGATTACTGGTACTTTATTATAATTAGGTCTCGTTCATGTTCCCAATAGAGGCTTTTAAGGAGAATATAATGGTGTCCTATTGAATCTCCATGACAGCTGCCTTCCTCTGCAGAAGACTTCAACTCTGTTTCAGTACGAGGAAATAGTATTCCTCATCAATTTAACCGAGTGACGAGAAATGTTCCTCTTACGGAAACAACAACGAGGAAATCTGGCCGCATTTCCTTGACCTTACCGTGAACGTGTTTTCAGTAACCATGAACGTGTTTTCAGTAAGTCATAATAAGTTGGCACAATGGGGATATAAAGGTTAACTGCTGGGTCATTTTAAATGCTCCATTGGATTTGATTTGGTTATCTAACCTCGCAAGGCTGTTCAGAAGATAGCTGACCTCTAACCTGGGGTCATGGCACAAGGATGTTTATTTGTTTCGATTTTGTACGCGTTTTGTTTTTTGTAGCCATTTCCTTGATTTATTAATTTACTCACCAAATAATATTAATTATTACTAAACATTATTATTTTTTTCATCTATTATATATTCTAGTTGTATGTATTGCTATATAATATATTTGATATTTCACTTTTGTCTTGCTAGCTTAGCAGTTAGCTAGTTTATTCTATTAAACAACAGGACACAAATTAAGGCTCATACTTTTCCTGCTCTAAGAGGAATATACAGCAACTATATCATGGAATAAAACAACATAAGGCCGGTCGTGTCTGTTAAGAGCAGCTCCTTCCTTCGACTGATGGATTTTGTGATAAAAGTGGTTCCCTTATCTCCTCCACCATCTTGTTTTGAGTCATCGCT
Source organism: Gadus chalcogrammus (assembly GCF_026213295.1). Classification (NCBI taxonomy): domain Eukaryota; kingdom Metazoa; phylum Chordata; class Actinopteri; order Gadiformes; family Gadidae; genus Gadus; species Gadus chalcogrammus. Next base: position 3,793,681 of record NC_079427.1, read on the forward strand.
CTCCGGGGTCTTGCGGCCCGTTTTAAACCCACCGCTGTTGTCCCTGTAGTGCCTTAAATCTACTACAAACAAACCCAGAGAGGGAGAGAGTGATTTAAACATCTAGTTTAGCTGCGGACACCTTCCTGAAAAACACTGTTCGAAAGAAATAAAATGTTGGTGTTGCTGTTGTTTTCTGTCAAATTGATAATTCTGTTGATTCATTCATTCATTTTAAATCCACTCGGCACTAATCTGTTATAGTTTGCACCACCAAAACACCCCCACACACAGAGAGGATGTTTAAACACCTATTCGAAAGCAATAGCAGACTCTATAGTCCTTTTACACATTCATTCTAATGCACTTAGCAGCTCTGAAAGCATCCATAAATAATCGCTCTGTCGGTTATCAACGCCGGAAAATTAGCTTTTAAAAAGCAGTTTGAAAACCATTCCGGTGATGGACGAGCGACAGGGCTAATACATTTAGCCAGTTTTTCCGAAGGGGGCCGGCCCACGACCATTCTTTATATCTGTCGGCGCGCTGCGAGCATTACTCCAAAGAAAATGAGTGAGTGGGTCGTCTCCGCGTGAGCAAGGAGGCTCCGGACAAAGTACTGCCGGTAGCAATGCATATAGCGAACGCAAGGATTGCATACGGAGTGTTGAGGATGTAGCCAACCAGGGCCTTTTTATCCGTAATCTTTTTTCGAAGTCATTTTAATCCTCTTAAATCATCCTTCCTTAACCATCGTTAAACAATAACAGCTAACAGTAGAGATGTTTTAGTTGCTATTCCCCTAGCCATTGTTACTGCCTCCATTGTTGCTTAAACATCGTTTCTAGGTGAAACATTATTGGTATTTCATGCTTTGTTTACTGATCAATGAAGTGACATTGAAAGTAAATTTATAGATGGATAAATACATCATCAGTTTGACTCTTAATATTAATGCTGCTTGGTCTATTCAATTATAAAGTTTATACCGTATTCCCAAAGTAAATACTACATCTTTCCAATACCTTTTACTGAACTGGCTATGCAATTAATATTGAATTATATTATTGTATAAATTAACGTACAGCACCTTCATACATTGGTTATTCTGGTGTGCTCCTGTAATGTATGCGGATGTTCTTTGATGCTAAAAGCATATTTAAGCCCGGTATTGAGTACGACCCCAGAGTCTATCGTACGACTAGTCATCCATGGTAGAAGGGACCCCTCCTCACCGAGGGGAATCCATCCTTGTCCTCTTCAGGCCCCGGGGGTGTGTACTAATGCGGTCCCGTGTGAAGCTGGCTCCTACTCTGTAATTGCGATGAAAGGCTCCGCAAATAGGCCTGACTTCTCCCTGCCGCCTCTGTGCTCGTCCGGGGGCCACCTCACGGGGAACCCTCCGCACCAGAGCGGGCTTGCCTGCCCGTCTGGCGGCTGTCTGCTTGAACTGTAAATTAGAGGACCTAATCGCCCACAGTCGTTGCTGCCTGCAGTGGATTTACATTTCCCTCTCTCCGTGTAATCTGGCGTTTACAATATCATTTACGTGCCCTTCTCGTTCCTCTCCTTCTCCTCCTTCTAACACCCCCCCCCCCCCCCCTCCCCCCTGCCCTGCCTCTAAGCCCCTCGAGAGGTGACTGACAGCCGACAAGCCCCGCCTCCCCGGGCCATGCTTTGCATACCACGGCTTGTAATTCGTAAATACGGATGGGGGGGGGGGGGGGTTTATATTTGCACCCGGTGCACGTCTTGAACGGCGGGGTCTGCTTTGGAGTGATGTTTAAGTAAAGCTGAGCTCTCGCCGCGTTTGTGGTCGATGGCGTTAAGTCTCTCTCTGAGCTTCTTGATTTCCGGGGCGCTCTGAGATCTTTTATTTTGAAGAGCCAGCAGGCTGCGATTGTGTCATGTGATCCCCCCTCCTGGTAACCCTTTAATCTGTTCCCACTGCCTCCATGTTGCAGTGGAGCAGGGGGTGGGTGGGGTAGGGGGAACGAGGAGGCTAAAGCCATACAATGTGTGCCAACGCCTGCCAAGGATGTGGTACACGTATGTCAGAACGCCTGCTTGGATGTGGTTTATCCTCGCTGAATCCCAGGCTATTGTCGTCTCTCCTTGGTGTTTCTGTTCCTCTGCTTGTCTCGTACAACGTGGGTGTGAGGAAGGACCGGCCTTTTTTAAGCAATGGGGTTTTTGTGTTTGGGGCTCCGGCAGCACAAGAGTGGTGCTCTGATGATTAGCACTGTTTAAACTGCTGTCTGGAACAGAGTCTCCGCCGGTGTGTTCTCATCCCGCCCACACACGCCTCTTTTTCTTCAGGTTCATGAACACAAATGCACAGCAAACACTCCACCAGTCAAATTTTATGGATATGGCCCTTTTTCCTGCAAATCCACTCAAAGTGCCTAACAAGTGAAACAACACAAGAATGAGAAATAAAATGGGTTTAATATAACAATAAAAATCATCTGAGCAACATACATTTCAGAGGTAGCTTTAACATAAGGTTCGATCGTACTTTATTTATTCCTGACATTCTATTCTATTCTGATATTCGAACCAACAAAATTACTCACTTGATTAAAAGAAAGCTTAACCAAAAAGGTATGTTTTACGCTGAAGTTTGGCAGTATATCGGCACATTGCGATGGCCTCAGTTACTCTGGCAGGCCTACAAAGCAGGTCTATTTGTACTTCTTACACGGTGGGCTTGGGTGGGAGACCCGAACCAGAGAACCTCCCATTTGCTCCATTCCCTAATGTCATCACTGTTTCTCTAATCACCCGCGCGTTGCCGACCCAGTCTGCAGCTCTTTTTTTCTCCTTCTCCCCGTCCTCTGGCTCCTTGCATGCTTCTCCAGCCAGTGATGGCTGTAACCGCGCTCTGGTCTAGTAACCTGATGCTGGGCTCACTGGGTAATGGCGTGCATTATTCTCCTCGCTCCTCATTAATGTCTGAATAATCATTTACACAAAGATGGCTGCCTCATGCCGGGGCTGGTCTCTCTCTTTCATCCTTTGTTCCCCCCCCCCCCTCCCCCTCCTTCTTTACGGCCGCCTAATTCAATCGTATTAATAATGAATACAAAAAACGCAATTTTATGTTAGCTTGCTGCAGGGCACCCGGGAATCATTCCAATGAATATTTCAGCACATTATTTTAATCACGGCTGTGCATATGCAGGACTGGGGGGGGGGGGGGGGGGAGATGGAGGAGGTGGAGGAGGGGGTCGGTTTGCGGGTGCCGGGCGGGGAGAGGGGTGCTTGTTTTATAGTCTCATGCCTCAAACTCGCCCCCGAGAACCCCAATCATAAAGCTGCGCGCCGTCCGCACCGAGGGTCTTACGTCTGATTTACAAGACTGGTTCAAAACAGTGAAGAGGGCGGGCAGGCCGGGTCCATTTGTGCTGTCATTTCAGGCTGTGTTTGCTAATGGGCGCGTAAGTGATTTACGATGGCGGCGTTGGCGCTACAGCTACCTTCTGTTAGCTCCTAACACAATGAGGGCTGCTAGCATCTCGAGGCTAACAGCGGGACAACACAACACAACATACACAATGCAAGATATTACAGTAATACACAATGAAATCCAGGACAGTCCCCCCACAGGACAATACAGTTAAGCACAATATAAGGAAACACAAGACAGACCCACCCAACTCGCATATAGGGTGGGCATGTAGAGTACATTGTGATTTTAGTGGTTTCTGGTCTCCAACTGGTCTGTCATTGGCCTGGAACTGGTCTCTTAATGATCTTTATCTGGCAGACAACTGGTATTCAACCCATCTCTGGTCTCGAAATGGTCCTAACTGGTTCTAACTGGTCTCTCCCCAGCCAGGACCAGGACTCGTGGCGTCTCGACTACTGGGAAGACGATCTCAGGAGGAGGAGGCGATTGGTCAGGAACCCGCTAGGCTCCGCCCACCAGGGAGTCACCAGAAGAGCCCTGGAAGACTATGGTCAGCATGCACATTAATACTTAAGAAAAATACTGTAATATACATTGATACTGTAGTACCATATACAAAATACATGAAAACTCTACTACTCAAAGAAGTATAAATTATTACTGTAGTAAAATATGATATATTACTGTTTTCTACTATTTTACTTGCTTATGATAGTTATATGTATGAATACTATGTATCAGTACTTTAATACTATAAATAATATACATAAATACTGTAGTACTGTAACAGTATGTGCATGTATATATTTAATATAGTATTATGTAATATAATATATATATATATATATATATATAATGTGTGTAACAATTATTTTAGTATTATACATAATATAAAATATATAGTACCGTAATATGTATATAGTCTAGTTCTTTAATACTATATATTTGTTATACCTTAGTATTGGAGTGCTATATTATGTTACATTAATAGCATACATTGCTACTGTAGTACTATACTTGGTATTCTATCCCATAATAGACACTACAGCAGTATTACTGTAAGATGGGCAGTTCTGTCCAGATCTATCTAGGATTATAGCTGTGACACACATCGTTGGGTCGCCTTTATCGACTCTTTCTCTCCTGCTGTGCTCCGCTGAGCAGGGCTAAAGTATTGATCCATCCTCTGTTCTCTCACAGTATCCAAACTATATCCAACCGCAGCAACAGCCCCAAACTCAGGGTTCTGATTGGTGTAAATTGGCTCTATAAGTGTTGTCACCGACTAGATAGTTTCTTGAAACTATTTTGAACAGTTAGAACCAGAAACAGCAATGTGGGTAACTTAAGTTTCACCAGAGATGCTGCAGCCTTTATGTCGTCTTTGTCTGCTTTTCCTTGACTTTTATCAGAGTAATGTATATTTGTATCGCGTGCTGTAAATTTGACCTAATTTCACCATCAAACCATTTTTCCCTGCTGACGAAATGAGGTCACGGTCCGCCTGCGTTGCCGCCGCATACCACTGTTGTCATGGTAACCGGTCGTCATGCTGGCATCGCTTTTATCTCTGGTCGCGCCGTCTAGCTAGCTCACCAGCTAGCCTGCAAGCTCCGGCGGTCCCGGCACTGAACAGTCAGACCTGGCTGTGTTATGCTAGCGAGCTTGCGGCCTCACACAGTCATCGAGTTCCATATGCAGGTGGTATATATGAAAACCACAAAAATACCGGCCTGCTCCCAATTTATTGCTAACTGGTTCCATTATTTTCCATATCGAAATAAAAGTTTTTTTTTAATGATTTGGAAGGGATAGATTTTATGAGTTATAGAAGTCGTTGTGCTGTGTGTCTATTCAGCAATTGTTATCTATCAATCTCTATCTTACCATCTTTATTTATAGGGTCTCTAGGTAATTATCGATCTATTTTTTACTTGATCTATCTCTATCTCTCTATTTAATAATAGACAATGCGTTTGGTTTTCTTTGTACTCTGTTCGCTATATTCCACCAGCAGTGGACTGCTGTCTATGTGAATGTAATATTCCCTGACAGTTTTGTGTTTTATTAAATAATAACAATTATGCAGTGGTTTGGGTTGGAAGCTGAAGCCCGTCATTAGAGGGCGAGAGGTGGAATATCTGTTAAGTCACAGCAGCTTCCAAAACTTCTCTCCACGGGATCTGACAGTGACTGAAGCGCCCGGGAACTGGTTCCTTCAGGTTTTTTTTACCGCTAAAACAAGCATTTATTTTTACATTAAGGCCGGGGTCGACTTTACAGAAGACGCATCGTTGCGGGTTTTGACAGCAAGAAATAAAAGCTTACACTCCGAGTCGGGCGCCGCCATTTTGATTTTGGAGAGGGCAGGGAGAGAGGGTGTTTGAGCAGCTCACAGGGGGAGCACAAAATAAATGCACGAGGAAGGAAGAAAAGTTATTTTATGCACAAAAGAATGCTTCATGGCGCGAGGGAGCTTTGATTTTGACAGCTTTGAACTTGCCAGGAGATCATCCAAGCGCTTTAAGTATTATCTAAGGAAGAATAAGGCTTTACTCTCTACGAAAGTTTCACTGCTCACTGCTCACCACTCGTGTGTTGGTGATAGTTGCCTGATTTTTCTTTTTTATGTTCGTGGGAGTGTGTCGACTTTACCGCAATGCATATGTGTTGGTGTGCGCATGTGTCTTTTCATGTGTGCCTGTGTCGGTGTATGTAAGCTGTGCTTGTGTGTGTTTGTCTGAGTGCGGGCGTACATGAGTGTGTTTGTGTCTTTGCCTGTGCGTGTATCCCTATGTGTGTGTGTGTGTGTCTCGGTACTCGCTCCAGCACTGAGACATGTGAGGGAGCAGGTTAAATGGGGCTTCTTTGTCTATTAGCAGCGCCGACAGCTTAGCCAGCAGATTCTGCCTCTCCTCTAATACCCCCCCTGTTAGCGACGGGCTAGCGCGCTAGCGCTCTGTGCTGGGGGCTGATTGGACCTGGGCAAGCATGAAATGGAAGCCAGGTTAATATTGATCCAGGTGTTTAACGGGCTGTTTTACCTCCAGGTGTCCTTGCTGTCTCATTCCAGGTGAGAATGAGACACCCTCTCTCTGTGTCTGTCCGTCTGTCTCTCTAGTTATCTATCTAGTTATCTATCGCTCTTGCTCTCTCTTTCACCATCGCTCTCTGTTTCTCTCTCTCTCTCTCTCTCTCTCTCTCTCTCTCTCTCTCTCTCTCTCTCTCTCTCTCTCTCTCTCCCTCTCCCTCTCCCTCTTCCTCTCCCTCTCAACCTCTGTCCTTGTCTCTCTCTCTCTCTCTCCCTCTGTCCTTGTCTCTCTCTCTCTCTCCCTCTGTCCTGGTCTCTCTCTCTCTCTCTCCCTCTGTCCTTGTCTCTCTCTCTCTCCCCCTCTGTCCTGGTCTCTCTCTCTCTCTCCCTCTGTCCTGGTCTCTCTCTCTCTCTCCCTCTGTCCTGTTCTCTCTCTCTCTCTGGATAATGAGATCCTTAAACATCTTCAGGACTAACTACCCTAGTAATATTAACCATCACACGTTTCCACCACCCTTTTCCCCCCTCCTCTCCTCTCCTCCTCTCTTCTCACTCTGAGCGCCTCCACCTCCATCCTAGATGAGTACCTGTACATCTACCTGTTGTTGTCTCTGTAGGATATGGTTTCCTCCAAAGAAAGGAGATACAGAGTCGGGTCTTAGAGGAGAGGGCCAGGTTCTGGACGCTGGCTCTGGGAACTTTTAGGAGGGTTGGGGGATAAAATGGGGCAGGGTTGTTGGGTGGTTAGTTGAGGTGGGTCGATGGATAAATCAAGACTTTTTTTTTAACAGTAAAAAATATAAAAACGTAAATGCAAACATCAAGGTATAGAAATAGTATTTAAACACAACTAAATAACAAATACATCTTTAAAAATCATTTGTTGTCCGGTGAAAATCGGTCTGACGTGACTCAGTCGCGATGAATAATTGCGTTCAATGTAAAAAGATCCTGACAATAAAAGACGCATCAATCATCACTGCAGGACTTATGGTGAGCATTTAACACAATGCTGAACAGATGCATACACAGAGGGACGGACATTTTTTGTTCAGGTACAGCTTATTTCTCTTGGTTTGAACGTTGTTCGAAAGATGGAGGATAATGCAAGTTCAAAACTCAACAAAGTATGTAACCTAGGTCTAGTCGTTTTAGATAGTTTAGTGCAGAAATGTTACACATTAAACCTTTAACTGCTGTTTAATTGTCCCTCAACTTACCCTCTCCACACTTGGGGTTGCGACGGTTTTGATGTCGAGAGTTGAAAGTAACTGGGTTAACGGCGCTACTCACATTATTTTAGGTTGGTGGAAAGTCCTGACATCAGCCCAGATGGTGAATAAAGATCTCTCGTCCACCCTCTATAAACCTGTCCACATCAAAGATATTCTGACTTTAACTATCTCTATAATAATCGGAAAAGCTTCCCAAAATGGACACGCTGCATCCATGGAAGTGAAATACATGAATAGTATCTGCATGATACACACTACAACCCCCCCCCCCCCCCACCACCCCAACCGTTCCCCCTCGCTGTGGAATGAGGACCCTGTGGAGAGCAGGCACACAATCAGTACCAGATAAGGAATGGGGAGGCTTTTGTGCACAGTTAAAAGCGGTTGGAAGTTTTGTCTAATCAGAAATGTTCTCAATTGAAAATGTTCATTGATGACTCAAGATGGCTGCCGTGGTGCACAGGAAGTGGGGAAGGGTTGGTTTGTTTCAACTTATTTGATGTTTTCACCTCTTCTTAGTTCCACACTATAACCATTATGACGGACACTGTGTTGAATAATTGGATAAATCCCAACAAAAGAACCCAATTACGATAACAGGTTTTGTCAGAAAAGTAATCCAACCTGCACTCAGAACCAATCACACATCATCACAATGACCATCATAACATTCTTCAATAATCATGTGAAATGAAATAATTACATCACAACGAAACATCAAGAAAGCTATACGAAGAGATGAAACATTTAAAGGTATTTGGTATGGGCTGCACCAGCTATACTTTTGACTTCATGTGAATATCTCAAGCGGGGTGAGAGGTGGGGACGTTGAGAAGGTGTTTCCTGCGCGTCGGCTGTAGGTATTGGGTTACCCGCCAACGGGTCGTATGGACGTCCTCGTTCCAGAAGGATGCGGGTAGCGGGAGTGGACGGCGTCTTAAGTGAAACATCATGTGGAGGATTACGTTTTAAACGTCAAAAAGGGCCCAATGGGGAGAGAGAGAGGGGTGGGGAGGAACACGCACTCTTCCCAGGCACAGAGGAATGAAAACGCCCTCGCCGTTGCACACACTAACCCCTGGTGCTTTCGTTTTACAATATGTAAAACATGGCTGGTTGCCAGGCAACACAGCAGTTGATTTAAGAGACCTTTAAAAATTCTTTCAACTCGTATCTAGTTTATAACGATGGTAGAACTACTGGATACTGGACCGCTTCCATTGCCAGATCCCTTTTATGTAGGTTTCCTCTCCTCTGTTCACAGTAATGTGTATCTTAATAAGGTTGTCACTCTGTAAATTGATGGAAAAGTACACGTTTAATGGTTACCTTAACCCCCTTGGATGGGTTTATTAATTTACATGGCATACTTTTACTCTGGAGTTATCCACCACAGCCTAGATGTGATGCTGGACTGTTGTGTCCAACTGTCTTCAACTGACAGTGAAGGAAGTAGGCCAACAATCTGTTGTGTTCTGGGATTTAGGGCAATTTCTTTGGCTTTATGCTCTGCCACATCTTTCTTTAAATGTTATAAACGAGATTGTATTAAAGTTTTACTAATAGAAATAGTAGTTTATTAGTAGGTAGCTGTCTAAAAAATAATGTATAAATATGATATGTGAATATTTAAATATTTAAAGTGATTACATGTGTATATAATAATTAAGGGATAATGTATAGAACGCCAGTCATTATCTGGAAAATAAGCCCCAACAGGGCTGAAGGGGCTTATTTTCGATAATGACCGTCGATGTTCTATACATTATCCCGCTTATTACTAGGCTACTTGCCAAAATGAAATAATAACTTTTTACAATTACCATTCGTAGTGTTGATCAGCAGGGAAATAGTCTGTCAAAGAAGTTGACGTCGCTTAGCAACCGAACACGCTGGTGTTGATAAGTTAGCAGACTACTCGCGGAGTGCTACCAAAGAAGTGAATCAGAGTCAAAAATCCACTTTCCTTGACAGCGGTCATTATATGCTTTGCAACGGTGAATTATCAAAAAATAATTCACCGCTGGAAGTTGTGAAGGCCCATGCAAGTGAACGGAGCGTTCGAGAAGAGAAGAGCCGTGTAATAAATAAATATATATATATATATATATATATATTTATAACATTTAAAAAAAATTAAAGATAAAGATAGATAAAATAAATGTAATATTAATATATATATTAACATTGTATTTATATGATTCTTTTACTTTCATTTTCTTATCCAGGTTTGTGATTGAGGGAGACCTGCTTGTGATCAACGAGGGTCTGGATGTGTTTTTAATTCTATTTTATGTTTTATATCTCTAACCCTTATACGAGGGCTGTCGGCTATGACAGACCGCTGTGGGCCTGGTTATTTCACACAACACTTGGCGTACGTTTAGCAGGCGCCCGCTTTCGGACGCGCGGCTCCTCCTTAACGTTGACGAATGGCGTCCCGGGCGCCCTGCGATGCGGCGACGCCTCGGATCCAATGGGCTATCAGTCAGAGGCCGACGGCCGTACCTGTCAGCACTCTCCCCCCCCCCCTCCCTCCCCCCCTCTCCGTGTCTCACCTCCCATCTCTTGTTATTTATGACCACATTACGTGTTCCCTGATAACTAAATTGGATTTGGGGAGGACTGATGTGACTGACTAGACTCGTCCGACACTCTTCTCCTCCTGCTGCTCCGATACCCAGCCCGCACACCGGGCCCGGCCGCACCCCTTCACTCTCAGCCCCGTCTGGGGGGGGGGGGGGGGGGGGGGGGGGGTCGGGCTGGAAGCCGGGTCATTACGGAGCACAACATCGGCTGTGGTTTATTTGGACTGCGTCCCACCACACTTCCTCCTGCTCTCGTCGACCAACCAAAAATGGCCCGGTGTCTGAGCTCAGCTTTCCTTCTCTTGACTGCGAGCGTAATGACGGTTTACAGAATTACAGTGTTAGGTTTCACTCCCTCTCCGTCTGGCTTTGATCCGTGACGGCTCGGAGACTGGTCTGTGTACAGTTGACACTGGGCAGAGTCGACCTCCTCTCCCTCTCGCTTTACTTCTTTCTCTGTTTCTCTCTCCCTGTCTTTCTTTCCCTTAATCAAAATGTATCTATCTACCGCTTCTCTCTCTCTCTCTCCCTCCCTCCCTCCCTCCCTCCCTCCCTCTCTCTCTCTCTCTCTCTCTCTCTCTCTCTCTCTCTCTCGCTCTCTCTCTCTCTCTCTCTCTCTCCCTAACTCTTTCTCTCCCTAACTCTCTCTCTCGCTCTCCCTAACTCTCTCTCGCTCTCTCTCTCGCCCTAACTCTCTCTCTATCTCTCTCTTTTTCTCTCCCTAACTCTCTCTCTCTCTCTCTTTCTCTCTCCCTAACTCTCTCTCTCTCTCTCTCTCTCTCTCTCTCTCTCTCTCTCTCTCTCTCTCTCTCTCTCTATCTCTCTCCCTGACTCTCTCTCGCTCTCTTTCTCTCTCCCTAACTCTCTCTCTCTCTCTCTCTCTCTCTCTCTCTCTCTCTCTCTCTCTCTCTCTCTCTCTCCGTAACTCTCTCTCTTTCTCTCTCCCTGACTCTCTCTCTCGCTCTCTTTCCCTCTCCCTCAACCCTGAAGAGGTTAGCGTGTATGCCTGTGTATTCATCTTATAAGTCTTATAGACAATAGTGAGCGCTGACCTCTCTCCGGTAGACCTGGTTCATGGTTCTCCTGAGGTTAGAAAGGCTGGACCCAGAGACTTGTCGACAGTAGGAGGTATGATAAGTATAGCTTCCACAGTGATAGGTCAACTGACCGAGGTAGGGAGCTACATACCTGGCCTGGAAGAAGAATGCTACTCATATCAGTGGCGGCTGGTGGTTTTGAAAGTGAGCGAGGAAGGACTGAGCGCTTGGTTGCCATTGGCCTGCTTGCAATGTTAGTGGCGGATGGCAGAAGTATGTGAGACTGAAGTTGGTTCAGGGTGTTTTGGTGAACTACAAAAAAGCAGGGAGGGATAGTTATCTGGATAAAATGTATACCAATTCACCAGTGGCAGCATTGTACTCTGAAAGCTGGTGGGCAGCATGTCTTGAAATGGACTACAAGGGCAGAAGAATATAATGCAGAGCAAATTAGTCAAATCAGGCCTTCTCTTGATTTGTAAAACTAAATAAAAAAATCTGGGCTTATTATTGCCCTCAATGACTGAAGGTATTGGTTGTAATTTGGCTATGTTTATTTTCATCTACAGTTTTTTTAAGAAAAATTAAGAAAAAATACCAAAATTGATGCCATTTAAAATGCATCATGCTCTGAATCATTCACTAACATCCTTTCCACAATATCAAACAGAACAGTGAGAGTAACAAACAATTAAAAGAAAAATAGAACAAAATCAACTTTTCAGGCAGCGACGGATCCGTCATCCAATCAGATCGCGTATGCTCGGGCTTGACTGACGTATGCCTCTGCAAAGACTACTCCCCCCTCCGTCAGCCACGCCTTCCGTCATCCGTTGACGGACGGTGCAGTGGGTAGACGGTAGACTGTGTCAGGGAGGAACGTCCTCAAGCAGTCATTTTCAATAGGCGATAGGGGGTGCTAATGTCCCTTTACCCAGGGAAACAAACATTACAAATACAAAGGTATTAAAGTAGTCATATCTAAGGGAATTCATTCATTACAGTAGTCTGGGCAATCTACACTTTTTATTCTCAACATTGTTAAGCAGGATCTTCCTCCCTCCCCTCACTGGAGAAGCCTCCACTGACTCATATACTGGTTGAGAAGAAGTACTTTTAGATGACATATGATAGTACTACTTAATTGATCCCAGATAGGAAATACAAGTTGCACATCAGCAAATAAAAAACAGTTCTCCGGGTAACAGAACTAAACAGAACAAAAATTCCAGAAATAAACTGTAAACTCAATTTGTAGAACTAGCTATTTTCTACAGATGTACGTAAGTGAAACTCAGCAAGATAATGGCTTTAGAATACCCTGAAGACCCTGAGTACAACAAATGCCTCAAAACTGATGTATGAACTTCATCAGCACAGTGAATGAGTAAACTCGTGTTGAGTAAAGACGAGTGTGCCTCATCACGGCACGTGGCGCGGTTTGGCGTACGCCCGCCATTAGCTGATTACAGGGTATGAACACTCGCCGACCATGGCCGCCGGACGTATGGACGACAGGCGTTCATGCGCAGCTCCTCCCCCTCCCGCGCTCTCTGATGAAACCCAGGCCCAGGCCGGGTCTTAATTGGGCCGTAAGTCGGTCATAGTTCTTTTCGAGGGACTTGAGGCGGCCGACCCATGTCCTAAATGACTCTGAGCTGGCCATGCCTCGCCTGGCCCCTGCTCAACGCCGGTACCATGACGACCTCGTTGGAAGAAATATAGATAAAGAATATATGATATCCTGTGGGTTTATCAAGAAAGGGTAACAAAAGTATCGACTGCATGTATGATTTTGCGTGTGTGTGCGTGTGTGTGTGTGTGTATTTGAAATCAGTGTATGATTGTTGCTTGGCTCTCTGTTCTCTCAGAGATGGGTCCTCTAATCTTGTGCCAGAGTGGATCGTCTGCACTTTGCCAGACGATGAAAACCAGATTCCTTTCTCCTTGCTTGAATGCACTTATTGTCACACTTGAAAGCATTTTGACTTTTATTTCCGGATATCTCGCAGAGAGCTGATTGGAATCTGTCCCCCGGTCTTCAAAGTGTGGCCTTTAAAAGATTGGACGTTTGTTTTTGCTCTCTTTGTCTTCCACGTTTGATTCATATAAAGCATGGGGTATAGTGTAGTGGTTAGGGTTCTGTCTGCAGTCTACCTGGAGGCATTAATTAGCAAGATCCCCAACGACATGCCCCTTAGAGTGGTGACATTCACCATGTTTCAACATAAGATAGCACTGCCTCAAGAGTGTTGTGAAAAAATCGGGGCCATGAAAACACGAATCATTGAAGTCGTTATTCAGGGATTTGCGATCGCCTTTGGTCTTATTCGGATACATTCAACGGTCAAACTTTCCCACAGAGCTAGGGTAGATTTTGCACCGCGCAAATAGTTTTTTCCTCTATATTAGAAAAAAATCTATTGTAACAGTTCCCCTTAAAGGTTGGGTATGGGATTTGCGAAACTCCAGCAGATTTTGAAAATTATTTTGAAAACTCAACTTACTGTCCAATGCCACTCGGTGGGTCTGGAAATCATTGGCTGGAGTTTTTCGAGCCCTGCCCGTTCCACAGATGATTGACCAGACTTGTTTAATTTTCATGTCAGTACTTCTAACTCAGTGGCTGTAAGTGGGTTATGATGAGGATTTCAAGTAATTTTGCAAAAATGGCCAAAAAAGAGAATTCCATACCCAACCTTTAAGTGACAAGAGTGTTCGGATGAATAGTATATTTAAGAGATATATTCCTTGTTTTTCCACAGCCAGGGTGGAGGATGGCCAGCTGAGGTACCAGAAGGCCCTCCGGGGGGCCACGGGGTCCTGCCGGAGCCCCGAGACGGAGCTGATGCTGGAGGGAGAGGACGATGTGGTCGGCCTCCTGCAGGAAAAGGACATGGACAACCTGGGAGGTGAGGAGACTCTGGCACCACCATCGTCTTCATACACCGAGTCATCCACCTTTGTAATCACCGCCATCGTCTTCATCACCGTCATCGGCGCTTTCATCACCACCAGCGCCGACGTGACCATCATCCACGACCGCCACCGGCTCTACCATTACCCACCGTCATCTCCTCGTCCACCGCCAGCACCTCCATGTTGAAACACACTTGGGAGAAGCAAGTTCAACCGGCCAGGGGGCTAAGTTGTACTGAGTTAGCAGCACAAGATATAGCACTATACCAGCTTGCGGTGGTCCTATGCTACACGTCATACCGTCACTTGTTCTATACGTTGTGCGGTCTGTAACACTGTCTCGAAGATGGTTTTCTCTTTGTTGGTGTGGCTGCAAGACACCATCAATAAAACCAAGCTAACTTTTTGTTTCGCACACCCACACAATGTGTATATATACAGGTTTATAAACAGTTTGCATATAAAGATACATTATTGTAAAAAAAAATAAACTATTGACGACAACGTGTGTATTATATATCTGAAAGAGAAGAGCCCCCGACTAAATATTCACAGAATATCTAGAATGTTACCCTGCTATGGGAAGGTATTCGTTTAGGAATACTGTACATTTCTTTTTTTATTTTATCTTCATGCAGCATGTGGTGTTTCATCTGGAGGGAATTGCTGCGTTAGCCTGAGCCATCTTGTTTTGGTTTTGACGAGCACGCTCTTATTTTGCTAAGCTTTGGGATGTTGGTGTCCCGGCGGCTTCCTGTGCTGTTCCTCCTCTCTGAACTCGAGTTACGCCGATATGTCATAACTTTGAAACTCAAGAAAACTATTTTATGGTTACAATGAGAGGATGGATGTGGAGTAAATTGAGGACAGATGAGTCCGTTATTCATATTTGTATTTAATTATATACAGTAAGTGGACTACACAATACTGACTAATGCATTAGCTTATGGGGTAGGCCCATTTTCATGGTAATATAAAAAACTATTTGAATAAATATATTGTTCGAGCTGTTTAACTGGGATATGTATTATGACAGTAATACATTATGAAAGTATATCTATTAATGGTAAAAAAAAAAATTCTCCTGGAGCACCATGTCTTCAAATCAGTTCTACTTATCGCTTCTTCTTCCTGAAGCCTACTAGAAGTACTTCTTCTGTCCAGTGGTGTACAGTACCATACATTCTTCTATATGGTTAGTATTTTGGTATTTCTACCACCCATTATTTAATATATCCTTTATTAATATCTTTATTTGTATTATATTTTCGAAAGCCGTTTACTAAATGTATACTTAGTAAACAAAAGACTTGGTAAACAACAAAAAAAAAAATACACAGGACACAGTAGGATAAAACATCACACTGCTGTTTTGTAAATATGAGTCTTAAGAAGTGAAATAAAACAGGAGACAGACCGGGCTAGCCTGCGAGCCTCTTCAGGCCAGCTGGCACTCCATTTGGTGTTTATCCAAGTCTTTGGAACGGAGAACAAGGCAGGGTGGCTCTATAGACCCTAGACCCTGACCAACCCTGGACAAGGACCCAGCACCAGAGAGAGAGCGAGAGGGGGAGAGCGAGAGGGGGAGAGCGAGAGAGAGAGAGCGAGAGAGAGAGAGCGAGAGAGAGAGAGCGAGAGAGAGAGAGAGAGAGAGAGAGAGAGTTGGCTTTGTCTTCTAGTGATGAAGTCTTTTCACTGGAATATATTAGTCAGGAATGGCAGCTATCATAAATCCCTGGAACATTCCCGATGTTCCAATATCAAGGATTATGAAGCAGCAAATGAGCTGCGAGAATCCCAGGGAACCACATCAATTTCGCTGTTGTGACAAACACACACACACTGACACACACACACACGGTTTTAACATACACACACTAATACCCAACCAGCAGAGCCCAAACGAAGGCCACTCCATCCATCGTGTGCATTAAAGTGTATTTGTTAGCATCCTAGCATATGCTTGTGCTCTTTTTGAATGGATTAGTTAATGTAATCATTGATCTTCGTGTTGTCATCTGGCTACACTGTCATTTATTGTACGGTGCTGCACCCAGTTAAAAAAATCCTTGGAGGCAGCCAAACCAAGGTGGTGTTGGGATTGTTTCTGTCCTCAGATATGCGTGTGTGCACGGTGTTACAGGTATGATACTTGGGTTCTCTGGGATAGTTCAACACTCGTTCTCCAGCTGTGGAGGTCTGGATAGAATGTAGCATGATTTCTGTTATGGCGTAAAACCACGTGTGTACTTCTACAACCGTGTGTGTGTGTGTGTGTGTGTGTGTGTGTGTGTGTGTGTGTGTGTGTGTGTGTGTGTGTGTGTGTGTGTGTGTGTGTGTGTGTGTGTGTGTGTGTTGAGGGAACAGTGCACGGCCTGAGAACGGATCTCTATTTTTATCTGGAAACCCCCGACGATGTACAGCCGTCATCCTTGCCGTGTCCCGGTTCTCCAACAAAACTAAACTAACAACACAAAATGACTTTTCATAAAATACTTACTCTTATTCTTATTTACACACACACACACACACACACACACACACACACACACACACACACACACACACACACAATATATATATAATCTCTAGACGCCTGCATGAACACGTATACACCCATATACTAGTAACTATAGTTCGTCGTCTATATCAGTTTGAATGATCTCAAACTAAAGTCAAAGTAAGAATAAAATAAATTAAAAATGATTATTTATTCATTTTTTATTAATAGATTATAGTCATAAACATCATCATTGTAGTCGTTCTCAAATCCCTCCCTAAGAATTTTGGACTATTTTTTTTAGTGGAGGTCCAGTTCTTATTCTCCGCCACTGGGGGCGCTCTGGGTGCGTGGAGCTTGGCCCCGGTGTTCAGTGTGTGTCTAATCCCAAGCATGAGTGCTCTTAATGAGAGATCTGGGACCAGATCTCTGTCAACAGGAGACATCCTCCTGCCAAGTGCCGGGTCAAAACCCCAATGCTGCCAAAGGGGGCGGGGCTTGGAAGCAGAACCGGGGTTGGGGGGATTCTGAGCTCTTGGGCTGGCGTCTGGGGTCCCTGCAGAAACAGGGGATCGCCGAGCTTGGCATCAAATGAGTACTTTGGACTCGTTACCAAGTAATGACTCTGGTAAATTTGAAGCTATGGTTAAGGGGAAGAGACGAGTGGCTGGTTTTCTGTGTAAAACCTCCATGAAAACATATGCGACGGTATTTGTGGATATGTTGCTATTTTAGAGTTTAGATTGTAATTAACATGACCATAATTCACTTTGGAAAAATGTACAATTTATTTTTAAAAGAAATGGAAGGGCATGGCTTAAAACATTTTCAGTGTCGCATTTATTGTTTTAAAGAAGTGAGTTTGAAAGAATTGTTGTTTTAAGGAAGAGAGAATGATTTGAGGTAACAACTCATGCGAACGGGTCAAGAACAATTACAATCATATGTGGTTTATTTCTTAGCCAAATTGGGATATTCTAGCTTTGTTTAATGACACATAGTCTTCAATTAGTGTATTCATATTAGGCCTATTACTAGGAACTGGTCTTTCAGTTCCCTGATGCCAAGACCAAGTTCTACTGCAGCCTAAATCAATTCAGATGCCAAAACAACCATCAAACGTTGGGTTCCTCTCATACTCTTACTTTGTGCGAGTTGTTTTCGATTGATCTATATTACGTGCCTCGGTGTGTTTTTTTTAACTATTTAGTAGGCCTATTCTTACATCTATGAGTATGACATGTTAATACACAGAGTAAACGGTGTGTTAACGTGTTAACACGACATGAGGACTATGAGGGGTCACACATGGACTCAATAGCACCCCATTCTTTCTCGAAAAAGCGGAAGGGAAAACATTCGAAACATGCCTATAATTAATAATGACTATGCTGCGCCTTTTAAGACGTGCCTATTGTGATGAAAGAAAAAAGGGTAGGCCTATGATATGTGTCGTGAGAAACGTAGGAAAACACCACATGTGAGCATTTAAAGTAAAAACAAAAACTGACATAGGCTACAAAGTAAAAGCAGTCAAAGGCAATAGGCCTATATTGGCCTAGAGCTAATGAACTTTCTGTTTACCAATTCTTAGCGTTTAAACATGTAAATAATGGCCAATCTTATAGGCCTACTCATTCACACATTTATTTATACACGTATTTCCTTTTTGTCGTGTAAATTTCAAGTAAACATTAATACTTCCGATTATTTATGAAGATTCCTATAAAGGGGTGATTAATCCACGTATTGCGCGCAGACCTGCAGAATCACTCTAATAAATAAATTAATGCAAGTTTCAAGCTTGTGATGATCACGTGAGTAAGGATTTCGAGGGAGCTTTTATCACAGAATATTTCAGAAATATTATTTGTTATAGCCTATAGGCCTATGATGTATTATTTGTAATTTAATATTCTGTTTCAGTCATGTATATGTCATCATATGTCATTTATATCGTGTTTATATTGTATTATTATACCTCAGAATTAAAGAAAGCATAGGCTATATAATTATTGTCTTAAGGCTACTAATGAAACTCCACACATCTTAATTATCAAATTATGTCAAATTATTTTTTACAATAAAAAAGAAAGAAAAAAAGCATTTTAACAACTAGCAGCAGCCGATGCCCTACTCCCAGTAACACGCATTGTTGTGTGGGGATATCAACAGATAGGAGAGGGTTTCCAGTAGATCCCCTGCCCTAGAAACCATTTGAGGGTCTCTCGGGGACCCCGCGGCTCCTGTAGCTACGGAGCGTAATTGGCTGTGGGACGCGGATGAAGATGGATGAGACATTAAAGGGGCTCTCTGGACTCGAGGAGATCGATAAATATCTCGATGTCGAGAGCTTTAGCACCGGCCCGGACAAATCACTAGGGGGACAGATTTCTGGACAAACATCGAGGATGGGAGAAAGAGAGCGATAGAGCGATGGTGGTAAAGGGAGAGAGAGAGTGTGGTTGAGGGGGAGAGACGGGGGAGATGAAGGAATGGAGAAGACCTAAAACGGTGATGGCTATCAGCTGATCAGTGTCAGAACTCTGTCCTAAATAAAAGGCAATTTAGGCAGTTAACTGCAAGAGGGCGGGTTGCTATAGACCCAGAAGGCTTGTGCGTTTAAAACCATTGCTTCGCCTGTTGTTTTTAACTAGGCTACACTTCCCGTGACTTGATCAGTAACTTTATGAAGGAATTACTTGTTAAGTTATAGGCCCATTTGTGGGGTGATCGACAGGCCTTTAGCGCAATTAGGAAAGGCAGTCGGCCTAGTTGTAAATATATTTGTATGATCAATTCATTCATAAATCCACAATTTAAACTAAACGGAACGGACAGGGTGCTTTTGCAATGAAGCCATATAATAAAAACCGAATGGCTTGTTTGTTTTACTGGAAGAACTTGCGCTAATCATATAGTTGACCATGATAATATAGGCCTATATCATCATAATTCCGCCCCGTACTGGAGCTCCGTCTGAACCCAGCTCGTGTGTCTCAGGCCCGGTGGTGCTGAGCAGCCCGGCCCGGCTGGTCTGCCCGCTGCTGGAGGTCAGCGGGACCCTCTCCATCTCCACCTCCCAGATCTGCTTCGAGGTGGACCAAGACGACCCGGCCTTCGCACGGCTCGACTCCCAAGTAGGTCACCCCCACAAAGTTGCATTCATCCACATGTAACCGATCATTATGGTAACGGGGGTTGTCGACGTGTTCATCCAATCAGCCGAATTGGAAATATGAACGTAGACGTTATGTCCTTCTTTATTTTCTAGAGGTAGGCTATGAGTGCGTTTATATCCAGGGGACAGTGCACAGACGCTTGTGTTTAAGTCTAGCCGAAAGGGAACACAATCCACGTTGTTCCAATGGTGGACTGAGTAGCCTAATGCAATTATTCAAATCGTTCTCCTTAAATATTTGTACGTGTTTAACCGGGCTGCAAATAATAAGACAGTTTAGGAATATACCGTGTTTTGCTTTTCATGCATTTGTGAATTGTTTGTTCAAATTTGGGTTGTATTTCCCTAGTTCGGGGTTCCTCGGGTCGTCCCGTCTAGCCCTAACCCAGGCTGACCTGCAGGCCGAGGTCAAATATATATCTCGACATCTTAGGCCATTATTCGACTTAAAAGGGCAACATTGTTGTTGTTTTTTCTTCTTCACGACGTTGAATGGTTGATTGATTCGGTTGGTGAAATACAGCGATAGATGGAATAATTATTCATACGAAATTTTTAATTTTTCCATGTTACAGTTTTACGAGACCCCCCCCCCCCCCCCTTCTAAAACCAACCACGGAGAGCAGAGACCTAAACCAGAACCGAACAGCTGAAGGCGGTGTTTTAAGGAATTACAAATGCTTCGTAAGGAACCGAAATAGGACACAAATATAAAACAGTTAGATTTATTAACTCTTTAAATAATATCAAAGACAGAAATTTAAAAAAAAATCAGATCACAGATGTAATAATAATCCAGTGTATTTCAAGTGCATTTTTCAATTAGACTGTAATATATTCTCTATATATTTTCTTCTTTTTTTTGTTGTATCACTTAGGCCTAAGAAAGGTATATAAAAAAAAACATAAAAGCTCGAGTACTTTAAATAATAATAATTCAAGTAAATTCATGGAATGCTTTAAATGTAACAGGGTTGGCCTTCTATCAAAATGTAAACGTTAAGCATGAGAAACAGGCGAGCCAGACTACCAGGTATAAATAAAAAGGGTTTATATCACAAGAAAGAGAGGCCGAGGATGAGATTTCCAAACAGGTGGAGTCCTATAGACGGGTCACAGAACAACATTCACAATCTCAGACCACTGGCTCTACAATCTATGAATGTATTTACAGTAGAAAATGAACAGTGGGTGTTTTAGTTTGCTTGTAATGTTATATTAATAGAAATCACGGAAAAGCTCAACCAAAAAGTATATTCAGGCTGATCTTTTTCTCTTGTAGCTTTACAGATGATGGCAACACGAACAGAGAAAGAGCTGTCATTTTTTGTCTCGCCAACATTAAAAAATATATTTTTTTCTAATCGATCAAATGTTAAAAGAGGAGCTGTTTGAAAAGTAAAAAAACGCACCAATTATGTCTAGTTTTTCTGTCCCCCAAGCCTTTTGATTATCAACCTATAGAAGTCAAGTCTCTCTCAAAAGACCAGAGAGTGTGTGTGAACGGTCTTTGCTTTTGATTTTACCTCAGAGTTTCTCCAAGCTCTTGGGGTTGGTTAGTATCTCTCTGGCCAGCCTCCACGTCTGCTTGGCGGCGTTCTCCAGCGCGGAGTGGGGCTTGCCCTGGAACAGGTCCAGGCTTGGGAGGAAATAGTGCGGACACCTCCGGCACTGCAGACACGAGATCAGCTGCAGTAGGATCCCGTTCAGTCGGTCCCCGAGACAGCTTTCGTCCCAGTCCGACTCCCGCGGGTGCTTCTCGCACTCGTACGACACCAGCGTCTTCATGTGGTAGTTGTTGAGCGGCTGGCCTGGCAGCTCCAGGTGGCGGTCACGCAAAGTCTTCAGCATCGAAAGACACTTCTTCCGGCAGCCGCCCAGCAGCAACCGGTTCTCGGCCTCGGCGAACTGCAGCACCCAGGCGTCGCTCTCCGCCGAGCTCTGCTTGCCATTCAGCGAGTAGCACTCCTTGGATAAGAGGTTGAAGCCCTCCGCCTTGACCTCGGCCACCCGGTTGGGCCCGGGCCACGGGATGTGCGGGAGGGGCCAGTGCGCGGCGCTCCGCGGCCAGATGCCCGTGCACTTGAACGCGGGCGTGATCTGCACGATGTAGCGGTCCCGTATTCGTAACTTCACCTCGCTTGTGTCGGCCACCATCTTGACCACGTCCCGGTAGCTGCACTTATCCACCGCCTGCGCGACCAGCGTCTGGAAGCGGGAGCGGATCTTGCGCGCCGAGAGGTAACCGGAGGCGGTGATGAACTCCACCCAGAGGGACATGCTCCTCTTGCGCCCGTCGCTCAGCTTGAGCACGGCGCAGCCCGGCAGGGAGCCGTCGTCCACGAAGTTGAACACCCCCATCTGGTTGAGGTAGAGCACCACCTCGAACTCCGTGGGGGATGTCACCTCCATGCCCTCGAAGCGGTTATCCATCTCGCTCAGCGAGCTGATGAAGCGCGGCTCCTGCACCTCCACCTCCTTCAGGACGTCCGACACCACCTTGCACACCTCCCGGATGGTCTTGGAGATGGCACCCTTGCGGGACTGGCATTTCTCGTTGTAATATTTGTTGAGGTGGTACACGAGCTTGGCCTGCGCCGCGATCATGTTGGGGCAGAGATCCGGGTTGTACACCGGAGTCTCGCAGTACGCCGAGGGATCCAACGCGGCGGTTTGTACGGGAGCCAATTTAAGAGAAGAAGGAGGTCTATCTATGTAGAAAAAATAACAACCGCGCAGTGAGAGTCCAAACGAGAACAGGGGAACGGCGAGTGTGCTGCGGGATCACGTATACTAAAAAAGAGGTATATGGTTTAAATCATGCACGCGTGGAAATGGACCCGTTGAACCGAGTGCTAGTAGTGCCGCTGCGATCGAAAGTGCATTTCAACTCTGGGATTTAAAAAAAATTACAGTCGGACTAAAACATGTTTTGGTTCTCCGTGCTCCTGCTGATGGCTTCGCAGCGTCCGCCGTGAGAGCGCGCAGTGTGGCGTGTGCGCCCTGGAAGCAGCCTGCCGGTGTGTTTTAGAACAGGGACACACACACACACACACACACACACACACACACACACACACACACACACACACACACACACACACACACACACACACACACACACACACACACACACACACACACACACATTGGCCTACACACACACACACACACACACACACACACACACGCACACGCACACGCACACGCACGCACACAATAAGGGAGGGCTTGAGAGAGCGGCATCCAATCGGAATCGGATTCGTCACCGTTTCCAGTCGATCGAAAACAAACGGATCGTCGGCGGTCGGGTCCGAATCCAAATCGTAGACAGTGAAGGTAGATGTGCGTTCGGGAGCCGAGGTTCAGCTGCTCGTTTCACCTGGAGAGAGAAAGAGAGACAGAGCGAGATGGGGGAGAACCGCGTTGTTCCTGCTTCAGATGTGGATTTTATTTTGAAGTCTGTTCTAGCTTCTTAAGAGCTGCCGTACAGTGGGGCTTGGGGATCGGTAAAGTCCAGCCGTCTTTTAGGAATAAAACGATTCGGATAATAGGATAATATTCATTATTCAGTCTGGTTGTTTCTGTGGGTTATTTTATGTAGCCTATGAGATGTTATTACTCGTGCACAATTCGCCTGGGATTTAACTTTATTGAGGGGCTTATGGTCAGACTTATGTATCTTTTATCGCCTTAAGACTGGATCTTAATTAGCTTTAGGTATTTTTATATTTTTTTCTATTAGGTCTAAATTGAATAATGGACGGCAAGAAAATAATCCTGACGTGACCCATTTAAGGCCTTGCCGTTTCTATGGGGAATTACGGATATTGAATAATCTATTTGGCATTTTAACTTAAATGGTGAGGCCATTTATTTTGCTGAAAAAGAGAGGAGATTGCTGAATGTCTTTATGTGCAGGTCTAACATGGGGAGATATTTATAATGAGCCTGATTAATTGTCAGTTAATAGTGAAATGGCTCTGAGCTAATTGCGATGCTCTTTTAATGTCTGTTAGCCTACTATTTCTATTCACAGACCATATTTAATGCATTTGACAATAACAAAAACATATATATATATATATTGTATAAATAGTCGATACACTATTGCTTAGCGATTTCTTTTTATCACTCGTTTCCAACCTTGTTTGAGAGTTAAATATGAATACTTGATTCAATTCCTTTGATTAGGTCTCAAACTATAATATGACCTATACAGTGGCTGCTTAATTGTTACGATTTTAGTTTTGATGAATATCTTATTTTATTTATTTATATATTATAATATACTATTTTAAATAGAATAATGCAAAATAATCTAATGTCCATCTGATTTTATTTCTCAATCACAAACACAAGAAAACGAGAGACTGATATTAAAAAGTTGGAATTGAGATTTGTATCTTCAATTAAATCTCACAATATTTTTACAAAATGAGTTCGAACCGTCAGAGCGTCGAATTGATCACAATAGGTTGAGTAGACTATTTAATAGGTTATGCAAATAGGGTTTCCACGTTTCTAAATGGTCATAATAACGATTATTATTACACAATGACGTAGGCTTACGAAATTATTTATTTATCATACCATTATACCATGTTATACCATGGCCTTCAGATCCCACAGGACGGCTATAGGTTCCCTATATAGGACTCTTTGTGCGTTAAATTGAACGCGCTCATGCCGCTCGTTACCACCAAAAGTCTTTGAAGACTATACTTCAAAATACAATATAATAAAGATGTTGCTTGCATCGGATGAGAAACACAAAAGCTTTTACAACCGCCTCCGTGCTAAAGTCGGAGGAGCACCGCACCAGACATGATGGGGGCCCACCGCGGGGGTTCTGGAGCACCCCGGTATAGATGGATAGGTGACTGCCTATTATCACTGCGCTTCTGTCAGCTCCTCGCCAGCTCCGCCTCAGACCAGTTAGCGCTGTTACCAGGCAGAACCGCAGATAGGGCGAAGCGCTAATTGTTAAGTTAAATATATTGATAGTTGTGAATTACAATAAGGTAGAAGCGGTTGCTTCTAATGAACAAACGATATTAAAAAATAAATAACAAATAAATGCTTTTTGGCAGTGCACTATACTGTGGTTTTTATTTAATGTTAAATACCCCATTCACAGTACACTTTGAAATGTGTGTTTTCTTTAAGAAATGGAGCAATCTTTTCGGAGATGGAAAGACAATTGTGTCACATGGTCTGCAGTGTTGAGCCAGAGCCTCTTTGTGTGCTGTCCTCTATCTTTTCCTCTTCTCTCTCTCTTCTTTCTCTTCTCTCTATTCAATAAAAAGCATCAGTGTGGACATATTAACATTTACTTTGAAAAATGTAATTCAAATATACAAAAAACTAAATTAAAAATCAGTTCTAGTTACATTTAGGCAGTTCATGTACAGTACATGTACTGTTGCCTTTACAGTACTAGTGATTATGTCTACAGTACAGTCGATTTACAGTGCATGTAGGCCTACAGTGGCCTGTACAGTAACGTGCGGGCCTACAGTACAGTCGATGTACATAACTTGTAACGGTTGCATGTACAGATTGTGTTGGGCTGGCTGTCCTTTTTCTCATAACAACGCGTCTGGGTATGATTGGCAGGAGGTTAAAGTGCGTCCCGGTTATAGTTTGTTCTGTGTGGATTGGGTGCACAGTCTGTCAGTCAGACATGAGCCTGTACCCTTCTCTGTAGCCAGACTCCGAGTCTGTAGCCTTCTCTGTAGCCTGCTATGGGTTTGTACCTTCTCGATAGCCAGCTATGGATCTGTACCCTCTATAGCATATGTCTGTGCCCTCTATAGCATATGTCTGTACCCTCTATAGCATATGTCTGTGCCCTCTATAGCATATGTCTTTGCCCTCTATAGCATATGTCTGTAGCCTTCTCTTTAGCCATGCTATGAGCCTCTACTCTTCTCTGTAGCCAGCTACGGGTCTGATCCCTTCTCTACGTGTCTGTACCCTCTCTGTAGCATATGTCTGTACCCTTCTCTCTAACCACTTATGGGTCTGTCGTACCCTCTATAGCCATATGTCTGTACCATTCTCTGTAGCCAGCGGGGAGTCTGTACTTTTCTCTATACTTTCCTCAGCTGCGTCTATACCTTTCTAGGCTACAGGTTGGCAGCCAGTGTGCGTAGATGTTTGGACTATTACTTCCATTGTATCAAAATAGGCCAGTTGTTTTACTCTCTCGCTCTCGCTCTAGATATA
>NC_079427.1:3819893-3944893 GCF_026213295.1 Gadus chalcogrammus
GTCTGATTTGTGAGACTTGGGTCAGGCCAACTGTAGTCTTAGGTCCCCCAGAGTTGGTCTGGTCCGACACATGGCTCAGCCACCTTAACCGCTTAAGTTAGTGCCTACGCATGACTTAGGCCCCTTCATGTACAATGATATACACTAGAGGTTGTGTAGCCACGCCAGTCTGCGCTTGTATCTGTGTGTGTGTGTGTGTGTGTGTGTGTGTGTGTGCGTGTGTGTGTGTGTGTGTGTGTGTGTGTGTGTGTGTGTGTGTGTGTGTCTGAGGTTGTGTGTACAGTATATGACGGTATCTCTTGCGTTCCACAGGTGTGAGAGGAGCTCCGGGTTATTCCCTTGAGCAGGCCCACCACCTCCCCATCGAGATGGACGCTCTTATCGGTCAGTACACACATAGCTCACACACATGTATTGTTAGTATTAGTATTAGTAACATAAGTAAGTTCTTTATTTAAAAGACGGCGTATATGTGTTATAAACAATGTATTGTAGTACCTTAAGTAGTCTAAGCCTTAGAAGTATAACTTTACCAGTAGTAGTCTTATAAGTATATATACGTTTAAGTACGGATTTTAATATTTCCTCAGCTAGTAACAGTGGTAGGAGCA
The DNA here is from genome assembly GCF_026213295.1 of Gadus chalcogrammus. Taxonomy (NCBI): domain Eukaryota; kingdom Metazoa; phylum Chordata; class Actinopteri; order Gadiformes; family Gadidae; genus Gadus; species Gadus chalcogrammus. The sequence continues at coordinate 3,820,505 of NC_079427.1, forward strand.
GTAGTAGTATAACAGTTTTAATGTCTATATTTCCTCAGCTAGTAACAGTGGCAGCGGTTGCCGTCAGATCTCAGACCTCGTGGACCAGAGCATCAGCATCAACAGCCTGTGTTTCCTGGTTACCGCCGACAACCACTACATCCTTGCCTGTGGTTTCTGGGACAACAGCTTCCGGGTGTACTCCTCAGAAACAGGTGAACAGAATACAACAAAAAAACGCTCGCACATTACAACGCGAACACTACCATGAAACACTGTACAGAAACATAGCACCCTGTACAGTGACTTTACACACTGTACAGTATTATTACACACCGTACAATGGCTTTATACCCGGTATGGTAATATTGCACACTGTACAGTAATATGACACTGTACAGTTACATTATACACCGTACAATATAATTACACACTGTACAGTAACATTATACGCCTACAGTATAATTACACATCGTACAGTAACATTATACACCGTACAGTATAATTAGACCGTACAGTAACATTTTGTGCTGTTCAGAGCAGTGATCACCAGCCTTTTAAAGTCCAATATTCCCACCTCGTACAAGTTAAGAATGAAAATAACAACTAAATTAAGTTTAACTTGACTCTGCACTCCTTTTTATTTGATGTCAATGCCAGGCTTAATGTGAAAATGGCTTCATTAGGTGAAGTTGATTGAATTTAAGAATGATATAATATCTTAGCAATTAACTTGAATTGCCTCCCAGATGGTCTCCGATGGTGAAGAGCATCACCACACATCACGATAGTGTGTGTGTGCGTTTGTCCTTAACGGGACTGCCTGTGTGGGTTTATAGCTCTATGATTTCAATTTCCAAATGCAGTGTTGATTTAAGGTAGTATCTGATGTATCAATCTTTTTTGAATATCATGCCACATTATATTTTTAAAACAAGGTTTACTGAAACAGTTTGGAGGATCATCTCCTCCAAACTGGCTTCCTTTCATCCTTTACACACCTTAGACACAAGCTCGTATCTGTTGTGTCTTATCTGAATAAGGTTCTATACCTGAACGTATCAGCACATTTTATGTAGAGTGAAACATCTTATTCTGCAGAGCTCTAAGTGAAGTGTACTGTGGCACAGCGTCCAATAGAATTTGAAATCAAATTAAATGGGAATAATATAAATACTAAATACAAAAAAATATATGTATTCGTATAAATATATCACAAAGTATTTTGATGCAGTGTTCTGATAAGTGTGCGTGTGTTCCTGTGTGTGTGTGTGTGTGTGTGTGTGTGTGTGTGTGTGTGTGTGTGTGTGTGTGTGTGTGTGTGTGTGTGTGTGTGTGTGTGTGTGTGTGTGTGCTTCATTCTGTGTGTGTGTGTGTTTGTGTTCATCTCTGGGTCTGTGTGTGTGTGTGTGTGTTTGTGTTCCTCTCTGGGTCTGGGTCTGTGTGTGTGTGTGTGTGTGTGTGTGTGTGTGTGTGTGTGTGTGTGTGTGTGTGTGTGTGTGTGTGTGTTCATCTCTGGGTGTGTGTGTGTGTGTGTGTGTGTGTGTGTGTGTGTGTGTGTGTGTGTGTGTGTGTGTGTGTGTGTGTGTGTGTGTGTGTGTGTGTTCATCTCTGGGTCTGTGTGTGTGTGTGTGTGTGTGTGTGTGTGTGTGTGTGTGTTCATCTCTGGGTCTGTGTGTGTGTGTGTGTGTGTGTGTGTGTGTGTGTGTTCCTCTCTGGGTCTGTGTGTGTGTGTTCCAGGCAGTCAGAGCCAGATCGTGTTCGGCCACTGGGACGTGGTGACGTGTCTGGCCCGCTCAGAGTCCTACATCGGGGGGGACTGCTACGTGGTGTCGGGGTCCCGGGACGCCACCCTGCTGCTGTGGTACTGGAGCGGACGCCACCACGCCATCGGAGACAATGCCAACAACAGTAAGACCCCCAACGACCACATCCTTCATCTGCCCAAATAAGGGTTTCCTGATCCACTGGTCTCGCCAGACTGTGGAAACTCCATAGAGGCTCATAACTTTGGCCTGAAACTACGTAAAACACTGAAACTTTGTTATATAATTGGGATATTCCAAATGAAGCTGAAAGATACCAGCTGCTGTCTCTTCGCCAGATTTATATTTTTGAGTATTTCCAAATGTTGTATGTTATGTTGCTTGTTTTGAGTTGTATTTAATCACTAGTTGATCTGCCCTATTGGCCAGGTCACCCTTGCAAAAGGGATTTTTAATCAATGATGATAAATAAAGGTTTAATAACCTTTAAAGGTTATTAAAGGTTACTATAGTTTTAACTATAGTTTAATTTAAACTATAGCTATAACTATACAACAAATACCAATTAAAATGGCACCAACTGCAGCCACATTGGCTTGTACACATGTGTGGACCCGTACAAGTATACCCATGTACACGTTTAGGGGAACGCAAATGCGCACACGCATGTTTCCAGAAAGCCAAAGTCAGGTCAAGGCGCGAGTGGTGTTGTGTCTTTGTGTTGTGTGGTGTGCGTTGTGTTTGTATAGCGTATGTTTCCAGGCAGCAGGTCAGGTCCGGGCGTGAGTGGTGTTGTGTCTTTGTGTTGTGTTGTGTGTGTGTTGTGTTCTGTGTAGCGTATGTTTCCAGGGAGCAGGTCAGATCCAGATCCGAGCCGTGTTCTCTAATGAACTTCCTCCAGACTCTTCATTAAGATGAACGCTTGGGTGCTTCTAATTAGTGGAAGGGTAACAATGGCTCTGGTGTTTTTTTGAGCAGAGAGAAGACGATTCCCTTGGTATTCACAGCACTAATACATCCCATAAAGCTGCAGCAAAACCCCCTGCTGACACAGAGTGTTTTCAGTGGCTTCAGTCCTAACATAGAGAACATATCTGCTCTTTACCTGATCGTATTTGACGTACATGATTGTACATTGATTTAATGGATGGTGGCAGTGCTTGACCTGGCAGGAGCTACTCACTCTGCTTCATGTTTCGAACGATTTGAGATATTGGGTGCAAAAAAAAAAAAAACCTAATAAAGAAAATTAAAAATAATAATAATAATAATAACATTAGTAATAATATCTTTATTCATTAAATTGTATATTTTATGTACATTTATCAGTTATTTTATATTTATTTTATATTTACCATTATATATTTATTATTTATATTAACATTATGTGGTCGAAATTCTTAATGATCCAGATCCAGAAGACGGTAAACAGCCACACTGAATACTGAATCGCGCCAGTAGACTGTAATGTAATGTAATGCTGAAGAACAGCGGAGTACAGGCAACCGTGCACGCGTTTAATAATGCACTAACTTCCACAGGCACACAAACACACATACAGGCACACACACACACACACACACATGGACACACGCACACACACGATGCATGGTGTTACTGGCGTGGGGTGGAGGCTGTGTTGTGTGTGTGTGTGTGTGTGTGTGTGTTAAAGCGTGTGTGTGAGTGTGTGTGGTAAGCGTGTCATAATTAAAACAACTTCCTGCTCGGTCGTGCCAGGGGTAATGGGGGGCCCTTGGTTCTCCCGCTCTCTCAGGTCCCACAGGGGCCAGTGGAGAGAGAGGGGGGGAGAGGAGGGAGGGGTAGGGGGGGGAGGGGTGGTGTGATGCAGGACAGGTTGTGATTGAATCCTTTGTCTGGTAGGTGATGTTGTGCACCCGGTCCTGTTATCCCTTGGGAGCGCTGCTGACACATGTCCTACTCAGCTGCACGCACACACACACACACACACACACACACACACACACACACACACACACACACACACACACACACACACACACACACACACACACACACACACACTCTCACACACACACACACACACACACACACACACACACACACACACACACACACACACACACACACACACACACACACACACACACACACACACACACACACAAACGCATGCGTGAGAGAGTGAGTGAGTGAATGCGTGTGTGTGCGTGTGACTGACAGCATGGCTCAGGTCCAGTCTCACTGGGCCCTCCATCAAAACATCCCTGAGTCCCCCCCCTCCGCCCCACACACACACACACACACACACACACACACACACACACACACACACACACACACACACTCAACCCCCCCTCGCCGACCACAGAGAGACATGACGGGACCCGGGGGGGGGGGGGGGGGGGAGGAGGAAGAGGAGGGGTTCTGACACCGTGATCCTCGTCATCCATCCATCAGGAAGTGTTTTTCGCCACGGTTGTATCCATGACGACGTCGGTGGTGTGCGTTCCACATGTGTTGATGGCGTCCGTGGTGGCGTCCGTGGGACACGGTGGCCTGTGGGGATGTGGTGATGTCTTTATGATGTCATACATCACGCCAGCGTACACTCGCTATGGTCACGGAATGCCAGGCTGTGGTGGGAAGGTTAACAGCTCGGAAATAGCTGCAAAGGAGTCATATTAGATATATAAACAGCTCAGTTGTAGTATATTTGAGTCTCAAATAGCTTTTGATTGCCTTGTGTCTTATTCTGGTATATTATTGTACTGGGATTGCGATGCTAACCCTTTTACTATATAATGAAAAAATTAAGCCTAAAAAGAAAAAAATATGTAACTGATAATCTTTATTTTAACCAGCATCCCGTCCAAACAAATCCCTGCCACTTCAAACATGAATGAATAAAAAAAAACTGAATGATTATAGATAGTTTTTTCTTGATTGAACTTTACTTCATAATCATTTCATTTCATTAAATTGTCCTTACCTTCTACCCCCCACATCAGCATCCCTGCCAAATTAAATGGATTGAAAAAACGACTATGTCCAAATGTTAAATGAAATACTTATTTGTAATTCTTTAACTGCTATCCCCTCTTCCCCGTCTGATCCAAACCGTCGGTCTGGGTCGGCGGTCTCCTGGTCCTCATTATAAAGAGTCCAGGTGCCCTCAAACAGGCATACATCCAGCCCCCCCCCCCCCTCAACCATCCATCATCAATCATGTGGCATGTGGGATGGGATCCGGGGGCTTTGCTAGCATTGCTGGACATCCCATAATTTACATGACAATGTAAGTGGGAGACCAAGCGGCTGCCAGATGTTTGCCCATTCCCAGGATGTGTGCATTTCCAGGATTTTTAATTATTAAAAAATATATATTATCTTAGAAGATCCGTCTTTTATTATTTGTGGGTGAAATAATGTGGTCATTTGACGTTTTATAGAGTAATCGACTTGAGGGGTCAATCCCAGCCCCTTGTGGCCAAAGATAAACCACTGAGAATCAAACTCTATAGGTCGGTACAATAAATAAAACGGGATTGCTCTTATTTGTAGGTAGGTAGTAGTCGTAGAAGTAATCTGATTCAAGTAGAAATAATGACTTTTACTTTTTTTAGATGTAGGACCTTCTACCTCGTTGACCAGGGAGTTGGAGCAGCGTAGCTCATATCTTCTGTGAATCTAACTCGAGCTCTGTTCTCACCTTCTCCCTCCTGGTCTGGTATGGTAGTGCTACCAGCCAGGACAAACAACAGCTTGAGAGGGTAGTACGCAGGGCCTCTAAAATCATTGGCTGTAGTCTGCCTACCATAGGCTCGCACTATGACACCAGAATTTCCAGGAAAACTAGGAAGATCATCTCTGACCCCTCTCATCCAGCACACCACTTATTCACACTCTTACCATCAGGGAGGTGGTACAGAAGCATCAGTATCAGTAAAACATCACGCTTTAGGGATAGTACCTATCTACAAGCTATACGCCACTTGAACAAGCACTAAGCACTTTAAGGTCTTTAAGATCTTCATGGTCTATCTCACTTGCAGTTTTTGCACCACTGTACTGTACTTTACTCTGCGAACCATGCATTGTGTGTTTTTTATGTGTGTTAAGTGTTGTACTCCTTGTTATTTATGTGCCGTTTTGGCTTTTTGTCTTGTTATGTTGTGTTGTTATGTTGCTGTGTAATACATGTGAGCATACCAAAACAAATTCCTATCAACTGTATTTTATGTATTGTTGAAATGGCTATAATGAACTTGAACTTGAACTTGAACGTATCGCTCAGACATTATTCTCGTCCCACAGGTGACTTCCCTGCTCCTCGCGCAGTGCTGACGGGACACGACCACGAGCTGGTGTGTGTGGCAGTTTGTGCCGAGCTGGGCCTGGTCATCAGCGGAGCTAAAGGTAGGGGCTAGTTCGTCTTCTCTGGTCCAGAACAGTGAGGCTAAAGCTAGGGGCTAGTTCATCTCCTCTGGTCCAGAACAGTGAGGCTAAAGCTATGGGCTAGTTCATCTTCTCTGGTCCAGAACAGTGAGGCTAAAGCTATTGGTTAGCTGCCCTGGTGTAGTACAGTGGAGCTAGCCTAAAGGTAACTGGGGTTACAATGCCGCCAATCCGACATGCCGCCATTCCGACATGCCCCCAGTCCAACAGTACCGCCATTCCGACAGTTTATCAATCAATGGCGCAGACTTCAGGTCAACATTGGGGATCATAAATATTTTGTTCCAATGTGTTCAACCAAAAAGTATCCATTTCAACATTATTTATCTGTAATTCATTTGATTAATTCCAAATTTTGTGTGTTACGATAGCAGGGCGTGCACTCCCAGCAGGGCGTGTGTTCCCAGGGCAAATAATTATACATGCCCTGGGAATGTATAAATATTCTATGAAACTTAAAACTGGACCATTTATTCATTAGAGTTGGATTTAAACTCAATGCAGGACCACTATTGGAGTGGATTGGCCGAACATTGGAACAAAATTAATTGTTTGGAGTGCTGCGGCAGAAGGAATCAAGGAATAGGCGCAGTTAACTTCATATCGGCCCAAAGGCAACGCAATGCGCTTTACAAAGGAGAAAGGGGAGAATGTAGCCCGCTCCAGACCCACCCCTTTCCACACAAATTCTCGAAGGGGATCAATAAAAATAAACCAACAGTTTTTGCCCATAGAAGGGAAATCATTTAAACATTGACTGTTCTACAATATCCCCAGACCTTTTTTTTTTTACCTATAGGTTTCCACTAAAAGGGCCCAGTAACTATTCCCTCGCGGGCAATCGTGTGTGTGTGTGTGTGTGTGTGTGTGTGTGTGTGTGTGTGTGTGTGTGTGTGTGTGTGTGTGTGTGTGTGTGTGTGTGTGTGTGTGTGTGTGTGTGTGTGTGTGTGTGTGTGTGTGTGTGTGTGTAAGACATCAACCTTGTAGAGCCGAAAACGTGACCTCAATGGGCTAGCAGCTCTGGTCCAGAACAGTGGAGCTAAAGGTACGAGCTAGCTGCTCTGGTCCATAACAGTGGAGCTAAACGTACGAGCTAGCTGCTCTGGTCCAGAACAGTGGAGCTAGACGTACGAGCTAGCTGCTCTGGTCCAGAACAGTGGAGCTAAAGCTATGGGCTAGCTGCTCTGGTCCAGAACAGTGGAGCTAAAGGTACGGGCTAGCTGCTCTGGTCCAGAACAGTGGAGCTAAAGGTACGTGCTAGCTGCTCTGGTCCAGAACAGTGGAGCTAAACGTACGAGCTAGCTGCTCTGGTCCAGAACAGTGGAGCTAGACGTACAAGCTAGCTGCTCTGGTCCAGAACAGTGGAGCTAAAGGTACGGGCTAGCTGCTCTGGTCCAGAACAGTGGAGCTAAAGGTACGGGCTAGCTGCTCTGGTCCAGAACAGTCGAGCTAAAGCTATGGGCTAGCTGCCCTTCTCTAGCCTGTTAATTATTCTCAAATAAAATAAATTTTCACTTCATATTTCGGTCTTAAATTTCGTCTGAGCCGCTCTCAGAGAGTGGGTTAGGTTGCGTCTACTTTAACCAATCCCTCGGCAGATAAGGATTACACAATTTATGTAGCTCTGTAGGTGATTTTGAGCTGATAGTTCTGAAAGTTTATTACAAACAGCTTAGCTTGCAGAATGCCTGGAGGCAGAATCCAAACTGTTGTTTTCTGTTGGTCACCACCCAACGGTACTCAATGAACGCATTTACGTGTTGTTTTTTATGGACGTGTGTGTGTGTGTTTGTACACGGTTGTTTAGAGGGACCGTGCTTAGTGCACACCATCACAGGGGACCTTCTGCGGGCCCTCGAGGGGCCGGACAGCTGCGGGGCCCCCCGCCTGATCACCGTGTCCAGCGAGGGTCACTGCATCATCTGCTACCAGGGGGGCCCGGGGCAAGGGCACTTCTGTACCTTCAGCATTAACGGAAAACTACTGGCCAGCCTGGAGCTGGCCGACTCCACCAGGGTAGGTCAAGGACGGGCCAATTTATTATTATTATTATTTATTACTTATTACTTATTTGGGATTTGCGAAACGCCAGCAGATTTTGAAAATACACAACTCAAATGGTCCTACCCCCTCTCCTTCGACACTGACTCTGACTCCACCCATTCCAAGTACATGGACGCGCAATCATGCACGAGCGCGGACACAAATGTGCGAGAGCGAGCCAGGCTAGCTAGGTTGGAGTTTAGGGTTGTCTTCTAGTGCTAGGTCCAAATGTGGATTAGCTAGTTAGCTAGCTCCAGTAGCTACCGCAGGATAACAACAAACAGAAGCTTGCTCTGGGTCACGAGCTTTGAGTACTGCACGAAGGGGTCACGCGCGGGGAGCGGGGGAGGGGGAGTGCAGTACGACCGTTTGATTGACGTACTTACTGTCCAATGCCACTCGGTGGTTCTGGAAATCATTGGCTGGAGTTTTTCGAGCCCCGCCCGTTCCACAGATGATTGACTTGTTTAATTTTCATGTCAGTACTTCTAACTCAGTGGCTGTAAGTGGGTTATGATAAGGATTTCAAGTAATTTTGCAAAAATGGCCAAAAAAGAGAATTCCATACCCAACCTTTAAGCTGACCCTAAACTCTGAAACCCAAAGCACACGGCCCTGTCAGGAAAGACGTGAGAAATATTTCTCCTAATTTACGCACCTGAAATTGACTTGAAAAGCTAGTCTGGAAATACAGCCCCGCTACATTCACACTTTGTGTGCTTTGCTCCCTTCAAGTAATATGATTATATAGCTTTTTTGGTAACAAAATAAGTGCCAAGCACTTACAATTGCTAGGTTAACCCATTGCAACAAAGTGAGCTGGGATAAGACGCTACACAATGCTAAGTACTATTTTTAAGTGCCAAGACGTACAACATACAATAACTGCGTACATTTATAGCCATGACGAACAAGATTCAATGAGTGCGTACATTAAGTGCCAGGACGAACAAGATACAATAATTGCGTACATTAAGAGCCAGGATGTACAAGATACAATAAGTGTGTACATTGAGTGCCAGGACGTACAACATACAACGCACAAGTGCTTATGAGCGGTGTTTTTATGAGAGTTAGGGAGGAGAAGGCCAGACTGAGCCTAGACCCACATCAACCCAAGACAACCCCCAAGTCATGTGTCAGTGTGCGTTTTATCGTGTGTTTTTGTAATAAGGCCTGTGTGTTGGTGTGTGTTTGCGTCGCAGGCCATCCTGCTGAGCAGTGACGGCCAGAACCTGGTGACGGGGGGAGACCGAGGGGTGGTGGAGGTGTGGAGGGCATGTGATCTGAAACGCCACTACGTCTACCCTGGCTGCGACGCTGGCATACGAGCCCTGGACCTGTCACATGACCAGAGGTAGGAACACACCGCCCGCTCACAGACATTGAGGTTTGAACCACAGACGTTGAGGTTTGAACCACAGGCGTTGAGGTTTGAACCACAGAGATTGAGGTTTGAACCACAGGTGTTGAGGTTTGAACCACAGACGTTGAGGTTTGAACCACAGGCGTTGAGGTTTGAACCACAGACGTTGAGGTTTGACCAACAGAGAATGAGGTTTGAACCACAGACATTGAGGTTTGAACCACAGGCGTTGAGGTTTGAACAACAGAGAATGAGGTTTGAACCACAGCCGTTGAGGTTTGAACCACAGACGTTGAGGTTTGTACCACAGACGTTGAGGTTTGAACCACAGACATTCAAGTTTGAACCACGGACATGGAGGTTTGAACAACGAACATGGTTTGAAACACATTCGGGTTTGCAAATACCCTCACCTCTAGACTATCCTGCCAACACGGATGATGTGTTACAGCGAGAACAGACATTGAATTATACATCGATTTGTTTACCAGGAGTGTGTGTTTTTTTTCTTTGTGTGTCAAGTTGCAAGTTGATTGTTTGCAGATCTCCTGGGGATTTCCATGCATGCCTTTAGAACCCCGGAGCGTTCCCAAGCGGTGGTCCTCAAATAGAACCCACCGTTGCCATAGAGACTATGGTTCCAGCGGCATGGGTAGAATTCCATCTCATTTGGGATGAAATCAGCCAATCACGAGCTCCTACTGCTGTTAAAAGAAAATAAAGTGGATAATAAAAATGGAGTTCTTACTTTATTGTATAAGCCGATGGGTAGTTTTTCCTCTCAATTTACTTTCTTATTTAGTTATTTATTAGAGGCTTTTATGCAGTGAATTCAGAGACATTAGATTACGGAGCAGGTTGGCCCGCCACGAGTCTACCTTGCCCATTATTTGTTCTGGATTCCATTTAATTGGTTTTGAAGTGTCGAGTTTTAGTCCGATATCTATGACGTTTGGACGGAGGCTGTGACTGTTTCACATTGTGGTGGAGGTGGACTCCTTGGCTTCCGGGCAGCCTGGTACGTCTGGATCACGTCACCCTGCATGGATTCAATCATGTCCAGAATGAACCATGGACTCCGCCCACTAGAGCTGTCCCCACTCCCCAACCAACCAATCTGTACCCTCTGAATGTTGGTTTCAGATTAGATTAGAAACTCCACTCATCCCAGGTTGGAAGTGTGGGTTTCACAGCAGAAGGTGCAGGACAGCAGTAGAAATAACAGAACGTACAGAAAATGTATACACACTTGGTGAGTTGCAGCAAGGTTAACGTAGACATCCAAAAGTGTGTGTATGGACGACATTATCTGTGTATTCAGTGTGTGTTCAGATGAGATGACCCACGTGTTTAAGAAACAACAGTAATCAGTTCAGTGCTGTCCCCGGCCCCAAACACGGACAGGCTTACAGCACAGTGTGAACCAGCTCCTCGGGAACCAGCTCCTCGACCGCTGCCTCGCCAATAAATTACATCTCAGTTGATTTAAGGTCCCCGGAATTCTCTTCCTCCTCCTCTTCCTCCTCCTCCTCCTCCTCCTCCTCCTCCTCCTCCTCCTCCTCCTCCCTCTCCTCCTCTCCTTCGTCGTCCTGCTCCTCCTTTTCCACCTCCTCCTCTTCCTCCTCCTCCCCTCTGCCCTCCCCTTCGTCGTTGTCGTCCTCCTCCTCTTCCTCCTCCTCCTCTCCTTCATCGTCCTGCTCCTCCTTTTCCACCTCCTCCTCTTCCTCCTCCTCCCCTTCATCCTCCTCCTTCCCTCCTTCCTCCCCTACTTCGTCCTCTGCCTCTTCCTCCTCCTCCCCTTCATCGTCGTCGTCATCGTCGTCCTCCTCCTCCTCCTCCCCTCTGCCCTCCCCTTCGTCGTCCTCCTCCTCCTCTTCCTCCTCCTCCTCCTGGGTCTGGCTGTGAGAGGCCCCAGCAGCAGCGAGGGCCGAGCTCCTGGCCCGAGAGGGACAGAGGGTCTTTCTGCTGCCTCTCTGTTCATTGTTCCCCACGCTCGGCCCCCAGGGTGTAGCAGTTTAAGGCGACCCTGTGAAATCAGCTGCTCCAGCTCGGGGGCCCCCGGACGCTCCTGGGTGTGGGGAGGACCAACGGGAAGGGCCGGCTGGGCGCACGAGAGCCAATGAGAAGCACCCGCTGGACGGCCTGGCGGTGAATGGAGCTCTTCAGCCGGTCACCGAAGCTGGATAATTAGCCTCCGCCGCGGCGCGCTATGACCTCGCCGCTCTTGACCTTTTTTACTAAACTGATCTTATGCACGGAAACGCTCCGTAACAGGCACAGAGAGATGTCTATCCGCTGACACACGCACGCCGAGCAGAGCAAGACAGGGTCCTGTCAACAGTCTAATAAAGGAGTTTCTTAATCATGGAAATGGGGTGGAATGCGTACCTTACCCTTCCTTCCTGGGTGATCGTCGGTGTGTGTGAACCAGAGGAATAACGTGTACATACTTTAACTGCAGTAGTGCTTAACAGCGCTTCATTAATAAGTAAATCATGCATCCATATATATTGAATACACATGTTTATGTCCTATATATATATATTAGCAGATGCTTTTAACCTAAGTGACTTACAGTACATCAGCATGTCATTTAGGAGCAGGAGGGGTAAGAGGGCAAATTGCTCAACGATGCCTACAAACCGACTGTGGGCATCGGGACGCGAACCCAGAACCTCAGCTGGGTGTCAAACCACAGCAACCCATCGACTAGACAACGCTGCTTCAGATATAAAAACAGAGTTCTAAAAATGCTTGTTTAATGTTCTCCTATGCCTCACGTTGTTTCCAGGACCCTGGTGACCGGCATGGCGTCTGGCAGCATCGTGGCGTTCAACATCGACTTCAACCGCTGGCACTGTGAGAAGCACAGCCGCGAATGAGGCTGGACTCCAGGTGAGGAACACCTGAGCTCACCTCCCCAGGTAGAGAGCTAACCACACCCAGAGAGGTAAACCCCTCAACACCTACCCTCACCGGGAAAGGTAGAAGCCCTTAACATCAACCTCGCCAGGCAGAGAGCTAACTACAGCTCGCAAGGAAGAAACGTCTGAACTCACCTGTGCAGGTAGAAACCCAGGCGTATACCTGTACAGGTAGAAGCCCCAAGCTGGAAGGGAGGGAGTAACACCTGAACCGGCCTTTTCAGGTGGAATCACTTGAATTCACCTGAACAGGTAGAAACACCTGAACTCACATGTACAGGTAGAAACCCCTAGCCTTACCTGGAGAAAAAGTGGAAACAAAGACCCTTACCTGTATAGGTAGGAACTCCTACATATTTACTTCACCTGGAGAAGCGGTAGAAACACCTGCGGTAGAAACACCTGGCCAGGTAGAGATACATCACCTTACTGGCCCAAGTGGAACTACCTTGACTTTCCTGGAGAAGACATTCGCACCAGATAGCAAAGGTCAGCAGGATGCTACAAAATGTAGCCCTGAAGACGGATCTGGATCTGGTTTGTCATGAGTCTGATATTTGTCCCTGGAGATTGTATATCAGAAACTTCTACAACTGCTGGCCAAGGGCCAAGTCTGGCAGGTTGTAAATTGGGATTAAGGATTGCCTGAGCTTCATATGTGAATAAAAGTTTGCACATGATAAAATGTATTGATTTAACAACAACTAAACATAATGTTTTTATACAACCTTGGTTCATATTTCAAGCTGTGAACAAAAGATTAATCAAAACATCTGTTTAGGACGTTTATACAACATTTGTATGTCAACAGCACACCTTACTTGGAGTACATTTTAAGCGAAAAACATATACAGAACTTATGGACAGTTTAATATGTGGTAAAAAGACAATAGTTAAATTGTCTTCTTCAGTTAATACATAAATTACATGATGTAGCAATTTTTTAATATTTGTCTTATTTAAAAACGTTGACTACTTAATGCAAGAGAATGTGTCCATTTGTCGCTTGTTATAGTTGAACCGTCTGATTTATGGCAAAAATAGTTAATTGATTAATTTCCATTTCCGGACTGTTTGAATGGAGGTCGTAAGGATATGTTTCTTGTGAGGATGATTCATAAGTTAAAACAAAAAATATGTCTTAAATTACCTACTTGTGGGTCCATGGGAAAAAAAAGGAACATAGAGCAGTAATTTGTGTTAAAACAAGGCCAATATTAATTGAACACAAAACCTGAATCACTATACAAAAAATATTAAACAGGTTCGATAGTTACTAATAAACTAATCCATAATGTATTTATTTTGTGTCATGACCGTTTAAAAGTATGTCACAAAAAGCTACCATCTTGACAAAGGAGGTAAGAATTCCTCAAAAAACTTTTGATTTAAAGGGTCTGTTAAAAGTGTTAAGTGTTTTGAATCAGGAGGAAAAATCTGAAATGTTCAAACTAAAACTGTATGTAGCATCTGTTGTGTGAGACATTTAAAGTGTTCAGTAAGAAATATATTTTCCATAACTGAACCAGACAAAATCTCATTAGGTACAGTAACAGAAGGTATGTTTTCAAAGTCTACATTACATCATTTTCACACATTTCCTGGCCTAGCGAGATCTTGTCGATTTTTTTAATGACTTGAATAGATATAATTTAAGTGTCATTAATCAAAAGCAAAATGAACAAACCATTCCCATAATGTTCTGAATATGCGAATAGTTTAGTTTGTTATATTCTTTAAGTGCAATATGTTTTTCTTTTTCTTAAATATTACATTATGCCTGCATTCTAAGAAATAATTATTACATATTTTGTTGCAGATTCATGTTGGTTTACATTTAAATTGTACGCTGCAGGATATTTTCTTGTTGAGTTATTATTGATTAAAACCATATTGTTTTGCATATGTTGCCTCTAAAAATGGAAAGTGTCTTTTATTATTTTTATTCTTTTTTTTTTGGTTTTTATAATAAAAAAGGATAAATAAATTATGTATATTGAATGATTAAGTCTAGGTATTAGGTTGGAGATGGTTAAGTTAAGTTAGTCGGTTAAAGGTGGTTATGGTAAGGAATGACGTTAAAGAAAGTAAAGGTATCAGATTAGATATGATTAAATTAGGCATTATGTTGGATATGGTTAAATTGAGGGAATAGGTTAAAGGTGGTTAACACGTTTCTTTATCTGGTAGACTTGTGTATCGGGTTGGAGTTAGAACAAAAGGTTTTAGACTGTGCTACACTGCCATCTAGTGTCCATGTTTAGTACAACAGGAACACATACAGGTTTAAGCATAGTTCCTTGGAGGACATTCAGTTTTCGGTGGAATGATTTATATTCTGTTATATACTGGTTATAATACCAATGTTATTAGCCATTCCAAGAATACGATGGAATTATACGAATGAAAAAATAGTAGGCCATATCATAATAAGGATCTAACAGTTGGATGATGATATATGTTTGATGATATGATGATATACAGTACCGAGCTGCCCTTGATATTTCATCTCGCCGCGACCAATCAGGGCTGCCAACATCTCAGAAAACCTTGGAGTGAGATTTCAGCTGGAGATCTTTTTAGCCTTTTTTTTGGTTATTTAATATTAGGCCTACCTCCGACCAGATAAAAACAGATCTCTCGGTGGTGCAATGAATAGAGCGTTTGATTGCTATACCAGGTCTTGAGACTAGGGTTCAAGTCCTGGTGAGGCAGGCCATGATGTGGTTTTGGAAATCGAATGATGACACATGAATTTTTATGGCAAGTATAACCTCCGACCAGAAGGCTGCAGGCCTCTCTTGCACAGCGGGTGGCGCTGGCTTCTAGTGATTGGCATCTCCTTGGAAACCAAAGGTACTTATTCGATTTAAGAAGAATTACTATGTCACGTGAATTGCAATGTCAAGTAAAAGCTATAACCAGATCAAGGCAGACGTTAAGCGTATGGTGTTGATTTGTTGGTTACCACTCTGTGGATCCCGGTTCTAGACCTCTATGTAATGTTTGTTATTAGGTGAATGCTGCAAGCAGCGCTAAACTTTTTTTTTCATAGGCGTATTCTTTCTTTCTTTCTTTCTTTCTTTATTATTCTCTACAAATTTTGGGACCCTGCTCCTTCAACACTTTTTCACCTAGAGACTCCATTCCACTTTGAAATGTTCATATCAGTTTGGTTTTGCATGCTACCTTCACCATTTTCAGATATTTAAACAAACAATATTATTTTTTAGAATGGAAGTCAACTGATGGACGGCGTTCGCCTCTTGCTCACTTTTCGCCCCTCTCTCACACTTCTCTCTCTCACTCTCACTATAAATAAACCTTCACATTGCATGCTGTCTTAGCACACGCCTTGTCAATGTGTGTTACCAGCGCGCCCTGGTGGAGTCCTGGTGAAACGCAAAATGTGGAAATTGATAAAGAATAATTCAGTTGTGTGTGTGCGTGTGCGTGTGCGTGTGCGTGTGTGTGTGTGAGGATGTATGATGAAGATAATCGTGAGGATGCTTTGCTCACAAAAAACAAACATATACTTCTTTGGCAAGAATTCCGTACGGATTCCGTGCGGTTTTGCACTTTTACCGCGCCATTCTAGGGCCGGATTGTGGCCTTCTTGGCTTTCCATAAGTAGCGGCCCCATTGCACTGCGGTCAAGCCAGCCGACTCATCAAGATCGGCGGTCAAGCCAGCCGACTCAGTTTTTTGCCGTACCTGTATATACTAGCAATTACGGTAATAGCGTCTCAGAACTAGTTTCAAATAAAAGCATTCGTCGGGTACATACAAAAAGACAGTCAATAAAAGCAAATACTATCAAAGGAAGTGTACGGCCGTTGTGGTATTTACTTTCAAAATAATTTCACTTCAGGGTTATAGTTCAAGACCCCATGGGGTCACGCAAAAAGTTTCAGAACATTCTGATGTGGATTTTCAAAATAAAAGCCAACCAAGGTTTCCAATATGAGACACATTACACATGATTTTGGATTCAATTTAAAAGAAAATGCCCTGTTATTTAAGGCTCATTTCACTTCAGCGTTATAGTTAAAGACCCCATGGGGTCACACAAAAGGATTCAGAACATTCTGATGTGGAGATTCAAAATAAAAGCCCACCAAACATTCCGATATGAGACATATTACATGATTTTGGATTCAATTTAAAAGAAAATTCCCTGTCATTCCAGGCTCATTTCACTTCAGGGTTATAGTTCAAGACCCCATGGGGTCACGCAAAAAGTTTCAGAACATTCTGATGTGGATTTTCAAAATAAAAGCCCACCAAACATTCCAATATGAGACATATTACATATGATTTTGGATTCAATTTAAAAGAAAATGCCCTGTTATTTAAGGCTCATTTCACTTCAGCGTTATAGTTCAAGACCCCATGGGGTCACGCAAAAAGTTTCAGAACATTCTGATGTGGATTTTCAAAATAAAAGCCCACCAAACATTCCAATATGAGACATATTACATATGATTTTGGATTCTATTTAAAAGAAAATTCCCTGTCATTCCAGGCTCATTTCACTTCAGGGTTATAGTTCACGACCCCATGGGGTCAGGCAAGAGGTTTCAGAACATTCTGATGTGGATTTTCAAAGTAAAAGCCAACCAAAATCTCCAATATGAGACATATTACATATGATTTTGGATTCAATTTAAAAGAAAATACCCTGTTATTTAAGGCTCATTTCACTTCAGGGTTATAGTTCACGACCCCATGGGGTCAGGCAAGAGGTTTCAGAACATTCTGATGTGGATTTTCAAAGTAAAAGCCAACCAAAATCTCCAATATGAGACATATTACATATGATTTTGGATTCAATTTAAAAGAAAATACCCTGTTATTTAAGGCTCATTTCACTTCATGGTTATAGTTAAAGACCCCATGGGGTCACACAAAAAGTTTCAGAACATTCTGATGTGGATTTTCAAAATAAAAGCCAACCAAGGTTTCCAATATGAGACACATTACATATGATTTTGGATTCAATTTAAAAGAAAATGCCCTGTTATTTAAGGCTCATTTCACTTCAGCGTTATAGTTAAAGACCCCATGGGGTCACACAAAAGGATTCAGAACATTCTGATGTGGAGATTCAAAATAAAAGCCCACCAAACATTCCAATATGAGACATATTACATATGATTTTGGATTCTATTTAAAAGAAAATTCCCTGTCATTCCAGGCTCATTTCACTTCAGGGTTATAGTTCACGACCCCATGGGGTCAGGCAAGAGGTTTCAGAACATTCTGATGTGGATTTTCAAAGTAAAAGCCAACCAAAATCTCCAATATGAGACATATTACATATGATTTTGGATTCAATTTAAAAGAAAATACCCTGTTATTTAAGGCTCATTTCACTTCATGGTTATAGTTAAAGACCCCATGGGGTCACACAAAAGGTTTCAGAACATTCTGATGTGGAGATTCAAAATAAAAGCCCACCAAACATTCCGATATGAGACATATTACATGATTTTGGATTCAATTTAAAAGAAAATACCCTGTTATTTAAGGCTCATTTCACTTCATGGTTATAGTTAAAGACCCCATGGGGTCACGCAAAAAGTTTCAGAACATTCTGATGTGGATTTTCAAAATAAAAGCCAACCAAGGTTTCCAATATGAGACACATTACATATGATTTTGGATTCAATTTAAAAGAAAATGCCCTGTTATTTAAGGCTCATTTCACTTCAGGGTTATAGTTCAAGACCCCATGGGGTCACGCAAAAAGTTTCAGAACATTCTGATGTGGATTTTCAAAATAAAAGCCAACCAAGGTTTCCAATATGAGACACATTACATATGATTTTGGATTCAATTTAAAAGAAAATGCCCTGTTATTTAAGGCTCATTTCACTTCAGCGTTATAGTTAAAGACCCCATGGGGTCACACAAAAGGATTCAGAACATTCTGATGTGGAGATTCAAAATAAAAGCCCACCAAACATTCCGATATGAGACATATTACATGATTTTGGATTCAATTTAAAAGAAAATACCCTGTTATTTCAGGCTCATTTCACTTCTGGGTTATAGTTCAAGACCCCATGGGGTCACGCAAAAAGTTTCAGAACATTCTGATGTGGATTTTCAAAATAAAAGCCAACCAAGGTTTCCAATATGAGACACATTACATATGATTTTGGATTCAATTTAAAAGAAAATGCCCTGTTATTTAAGGCTCATTTCACTTCAGGGTTATAGTTCAAGACCCCATGGGGTCACGCAAAAAGTTTCAGAACATTCTGATGTGGATTTTCAAAATAAAAGCCAACCAAGGTTTCCAATATGAGACACATTACATATGATTTTGGATTCAATTTAAAAGAAAATGCCCTGTTATTTAAGGCTCATTTCACTTCAGCGTTATAGTTAAAGACCCCATGGGGTCACACAAAAGGATTCAGAACATTCTGATGTGGAGATTCAAAATAAAAGCCCACCAAACATTCCAATATGAGACATATTACATATGATTTTGGATTCTATTTAAAAGAAAATTCCCTGTCATTCCAGGCTCATTTCACTTCAGGGTTATAGTTCACGACCCCATGGGGTCACGCAAAAAGTTTCAGAACATTCTGATGTGGATTTTCAAAATAAAAGCCAACCAAGGTTTCCAATATGAGACACATTACATATGATTTTGGATTCAATTTAAAAGAAAATGCCCTGTTATTTAAGGCTCATTTCACTTCAGCGTTATAGTTAAAGACCCCATGGGGTCACACAAAAGGATTCAGAACATTCTGATGTGGAGATTCAAAATAAAAGCCCACCAAACATTCCAATATGAGACATATTACATATGATTTTGGATTCTATTTAAAAGAAAATTCCCTGTCATTCCAGGCTCATTTCACTTCAGGGTTATAGTTCACGACCCCATGGGGTCAGGCAAGAGGTTTCAGAACATTCTGATGTGGATTTTCAAAGTAAAAGCCAACCAAAATCTCCAATATGAGACATATTACATATGATTTTGGATTCAATTTAAAAGAAAATACCCTGTTATTTAAGGCTCATTTCACTTCATGGTTATAGTTAAAGACCCCATGGGGTCACACAAAAGGTTTCAGAACATTCTGATGTGGAGATTCAAAATAAAAGCCCACCAAACATTCCGATATGAGACATATTACATGATTTTGGATTCAATTTAAAAGAAAATACCCTGTTATTTAAGGCTCATTTCACTTCATGGTTATAGTTAAAGACCCCATGGGGTCACGCAAAAAGTTTCAGAACATTCTGATGTGGATTTTCAAAATAAAAGCCAACCAAGGTTTCCAATATGAGACACATTACATATGATTTTGGATTCAATTTAAAAGAAAATGCCCTGTTATTTAAGGCTCATTTCACTTCAGGGTTATAGTTCAAGACCCCATGGGGTCACGCAAAAAGTTTCAGAACATTCTGATGTGGATTTTCAAAATAAAAGCCAACCAAGGTTTCCAATATGAGACACATTACATATGATTTTGGATTCAATTTAAAAGAAAATGCCCTGTTATTTAAGGCTCATTTCACTTCAGCGTTATAGTTAAAGACCCCATGGGGTCACACAAAAGGATTCAGAACATTCTGATGTGGAGATTCAAAATAAAAGCCCACCAAACATTCCGATATGAGACATATTACATGATTTTGGATTCAATTTAAAAGAAAATACCCTGTTATTTCAGGCTCATTTCACTTCTGGGTTATAGTTCAAGACCCCATGGGGTCACGCAAAAAGTTTCAGAACATTCTGATGTGGATTTTCAAAATAAAAGCCAACCAAGGTTTCCAATATGAGACACATTACATATGATTTTGGATTCAATTTAAAAGAAAATGCCCTGTTATTTAAGGCTCATTTCACTTCAGGGTTATAGTTCAAGACCCCATGGGGTCACGCAAAAAGTTTCAGAACATTCTGATGTGGATTTTCAAAATAAAAGCCAACCAAGGTTTCCAATATGAGACACATTACATATGATTTTGGATTCAATTTAAAAGAAAATGCCCTGTTATTTAAGGCTCATTTGACTTCAGCGTTATAGTTAAAGACCCCATGGGGTCACACAAAAGGATTCAGAACATTCTGATGTGGAGATTCAAAATAAAAGCCCACCAAACATTCCGATATGAGACATATTACATGATTTTGGATTCAATTTAAAAGAAAATGCCCTGTTATTTCAGGCTCATTTCACTTCAGCGTTATAGTTCAAGACCCCATGGGGTCACGCAAAAAGTTTCAGAACATTCTGATGTGGATTTTCAAAATAAAAGCCCACCAAACATTCCAATATGAGACATATTACATATGATTTTGGATTCAATTTAAAAGAAAATACCCTGTTATTTAAGGCTCATTTCACTTCATGGTTATAGTTAAAGACCCCATGGGGTCACACAAAAGGTTTCAGAACATTCTGATGTGGAGATTCAAAATAAAAGCCCACCAAACATTCCGATATGAGACATATTACATGATTTTGGATTCAATTTAAAAGAAAATACCCTGTTATTTAAGGCTCATTTCACTTCATGGTTATAGTTAAAGACCCCATGGGGTCACGCAAAAAGTTTCAGAACATTCTGATGTGGATTTTCAAAATAAAAGCCAACCAAGGTTTCCAATATGAGACACATTACATATGAATTTGGATTCAATTTAAAAGAAAATTCCCTGTCACGCAAAAAGTTTCAGAACATTCTGATGTGGATTTTCAAAATAAAAGCCCACCAAACATTCCAATATGAGACATATTACATATGATTTTGGATTCTATTTAAAAGAAAATTCCCTGTCATTCCAGGCTCATTTCACTTCAGGGTTATAGTTCACGACCCCATGGGGTCAGGCAAGAGGTTTCAGAACATTCTGATGTGGATTTTCAAAGTAAAAGCCAACCAAAATCTCCAATATGAGACATATTACATATGATTTTGGATTCAATTTAAAAGAAAATACCCTGTTATTTAAGGCTCATTTCACTTCAGGGTTATAGTTCACGACCCCATGGGGTCAGGCAAGAGGTTTCAGAACATTCTGATGTGGATTTTCAAAGTAAAAGCCAACCAAAATCTCCAATATGAGACATATTACATATGATTTTGGATTCAATTTAAAAGAAAATACCCTGTTATTTAAGGCTTATTTCACTTCATGGTTATAGTTAAAGACCCCATGGGGTCACACAAAAAGTTTCAGAACATTCTGATGTGGATTTTCAAAATAAAAGCCAACCAAGGTTTCCAATATGAGACACATTACATATGATTTTGGATTCAATTTAAAAGAAAATGCCCTGTTATTTAAGGCTCATTTCACTTCAGCGTTATAGTTAAAGACCCCATGGGGTCACACAAAAGGATTCAGAACATTCTGATGTGGAGATTCAAAATAAAAGCCCACCAAACATTCCAATATGAGACATATTACATATGATTTTGGATTCTATTTAAAAGAAAATTCCCTGTCATTCCAGGCTCATTTCACTTCAGGGTTATAGTTCACGACCCCATGGGGTCAGGCAAGAGGTTTCAGAACATTCTGATGTGGATTTTCAAAGTAAAAGCCAACCAAAATCTCCAATATGAGACATATTACATATGATTTTGGATTCAATTTAAAAGAAAATACCCTGTTATTTAAGGCTCATTTCACTTCATGGTTATAGTTAAAGACCCCATGGGGTCACACAAAAGGTTTCAGAACATTCTGATGTGGAGATTCAAAATAAAAGCCCACCAAACATTCCGATATGAGACATATTACATGATTTTGGATTCAATTTAAAAGAAAATACCCTGTTATTTCAGGCTCATTTCACTTCTGGGTTATAGTTCAAGACCCCATGGGGTCACGCAAAAGTTTCAGAACATTCTGATGTGGATTTTCAAAATAAAAGCCAACCAAGGTTTCCAATATGAGACATATTACATATGATTTTGGATTCAATTTAAAAGAAAATGCCCTGTTATTTAAGGCTCATTTCACTTCAGGGTTATAGTTCAAGACCCCATGGGGTCACGCAAAAAGTTTCAGAACATTCTGATGTGGATTTTCAAAATAAAAGCCAACCAAGGTTTCCAATATGAGACACATTACATATGATTTTGGATTCAATTTAAAAGAAAATGCCCTGTTATTTAAGGCTCATTTGACTTCAGCGTTATAGTTAAAGACCCCATGGGGTCACACAAAAGGATTCAGAACATTCTGATGTGGAGATTCAAAATAAAAGCCCACCAAACATTCCGATATGAGACATATTACATGATTTTGGATTCAATTTAAAAGAAAATGCCCTGTTATTTCAGGCTCATTTCACTTCAGCGTTATAGTTCAAGACCCCATGGGGTCACGCAAAAAGTTTCAGAACATTCTGATGTGGATTTTCAAAATAAAAGCCAACCAAGGTTTCCAATATGAGACATATTACATATGATTTTGGATTCAATTTAAAAGAAAATGCCCTGTTATTTAAGGCTCATTTCACTTCAGGGTTATAGTTCAAGACCCCATGGGGTCACGCAAAAAGTTTCAGAACATTCTGATGTGGATTTTCAAAATAAAAGCCAACCAAGGTTTCCAATATGAGACACATTACATATGATTTTGGATTCAATTTAAAAGAAAATGCCCTGTTATTTAAGGCTCATTTCACTTCAGCGTTATAGTTAAAGACCCCATGGGGTCACACAAAAGGATTCAGAACATTCTGATGTGGAGATTCAAAATAAAAGCCCACCAAACATTCCGATATGAGACATATTACATGACTTTGGATTCAATTTAAAAGAAAATGCCCTGTTATTTCAGGCTCATTTCACTTCAGCGTTATAGTTCAAGACCCCATGGGGTCACGCAAAAAGTTTCAGAACATTCTGATGTGGATTTTCAAAATAAAAGCCCACCAAACATTCCAATATGAGACATATTACATATGATTTTGGATTCTATTTAAAAGAAAATTCCCTGTCATTCCAGGCTCATTTCACTTCAGGGTTATAGTTCACGACCCCATGGGGTCAGGCAAGAGGTTTCAGAACATTCTGATGTGGATTTTCAAAGTAAAAGCCAACCAAAATCTCCAATATGAGACATATTACATATGATTTTGGATTCAATTTAAAAGAAAATACCCTGTTATTTAAGGCTCATTTCACTTCATGGTTATAGTTAAAGACCCCATGGGGTCACACAAAAAGTTTCAGAACATTCTGATGTGGATTTTCAAAATAAAAGCCAACCAAGGTTTCCAATATGAGACACATTACATATGATTTTGGATTCAATTTAAAAGAAAATGCCCTGTTATTTAAGGCTCATTTCACTTCAGCGTTATAGTTAAAGACCCCATGGGGTCACACAAAAGGATTCAGAACATTCTGATGTGGAGATTCAAAATAAAAGCCCACCAAACATTCCAATATGAGACATATTACATATGATTTTGGATTCTATTTAAAAGAAAATTCCCTGTCATTCCAGGCTCATTTCACTTCAGGGTTATAGTTCACGACCCCATGGGGTCAGGCAAGAGGTTTCAGAACATTCTGATGTGGATTTTCAAAGTAAAAGCCAACCAAAATCTCCAATATGAGACATATTACATATGATTTTGGATTCAATTTAAAAGAAAATACCCTGTTATTTAAGGCTCATTTCACTTCAGGGTTATAGTTCACGACCCCATGGGGTCAGGCAAGAGGTTTCAGAACATTCTGATGTGGATTTTCAAAGTAAAAGCCAACCAAAATCTCCAATATGAGACATATTACATATGATTTTGGATTCAATTTAAAAGAAAATACCCTGTTATTTAAGGCTCATTTCACTTCATGGTTATAGTTAAAGACCCCATGGGGTCACACAAAAAGTTTCAGAACATTCTGATGTGGATTTTCAAAATAAAAGCCAACCAAGGTTTCCAATATGAGACACATTACATATGATTTTGGATTCAATTTAAAAGAAAATGCCCTGTTATTTAAGGCTCATTTCACTTCAGCGTTATAGTTAAAGACCCCATGGGGTCACACAAAAGGATTCAGAACATTCTGATGTGGAGATTCAAAATAAAAGCCCACCAAACATTCCAATATGAGACATATTACATATGATTTTGGATTCTATTTAAAAGAAAATTCCCTGTCATTCCAGGCTCATTTCACTTCAGGGTTATAGTTCACGACCCCATGGGGTCAGGCAAGAGGTTTCAGAACATTCTGATGTGGATTTTCAAAGTAAAAGCCAACCAAAATCTCCAATATGAGACATATTACATATGATTTTGGATTCAATTTAAAAGAAAATACCCTGTTATTTAAGGCTCATTTCACTTCAGGGTTATAGTTCACGACCCCATGGGGTCAGGCAAGAGGTTTCAGAACATTCTGATGTGGATTTTCAAAGTAAAAGCCAACCAAAATCTCCAATATGAGACATATTACATATGATTTTGGATTCAATTTAAAAGAAAATACCCTGTTATTTAAGGCTCATTTCACTTCAGGGTTATAGTTCACGACCCCATGGGGTCAGGCAAGAGGTTTCAGAACATTCTGATGTGGATTTTCAAAGTAAAAGCCAACCAAAATCTCCAATATGAGACATATTACATATGATTTTGGATTCAATTTCAAGGGAAATGCCCTGTTATTCCAGGCTCATTTCAATTCATGGTTATAGTTAAAGACCCCATGGGGTCACACAAAAAGTTTCAGAACATTCTGATGTGGATTTTCAAAATAAAAGCCAACCAAGGTTTCCAATATGAGACACATTACATATGATTTTGGATTCAATTTAAAAGAAAATGCCCTGTTATTTAAGGCTCATTTCACTTCAGCGTTATAGTTAAAGACCCCATGGGGTCACACAAAAGGATTCAGAACATTCTGATGTGGAGATTCAAAATAAAAGCCCACCAAACATTCCAATATGAGACATATTACATATGATTTTGGATTCTATTTAAAAGAAAATTCCCTGTCATTCCAGGCTCATTTCACTTCAGGGTTATAGTTCACGACCCCATGGGGTCAAGCAAGAAGTTTCAGAACATTCTGATGTGGATTTTCAAAGTAAAAGCCAACCAAAATCTCCAATATGAGACATATTACATATGATTTTGGATTCAATTTAAAAGAAAATACCCTGTTATTTAAGGCTCATTTCACTTCATGGTTATAGTTAAAGACCCCATGGGGTCACACAAAAAGTTTCAGAACATTCTGATGTGGATTTTCAAAATAAAAGCCAACCAAGGTTTCCAATATGAGACACATTACATATGATTTTGGATTCAATTTAAAAGAAAATGCCCTGTTATTTAAGGCTCATTTCACTTCAGCGTTATAGTTAAAGACCCCATGGGGTCACACAAAAGGATTCAGAACATTCTGATGTGGAGATTCAAAATAAAAGCCCACCAAACATTCCGATATGAGACATATTACATGATTTTGGATTCAATTTAAAAGAAAATGCCCTGTTATTTCAGGCTCATTTCACTTCAGCGTTATAGTTCAAGACCCCATGGGGTCACGCAAAAAGTTTCAGAACATTCTGATGTGGATTTTCAAAATAAAAGCCAACCAAGGTTTCCAATATGAGACACATTACATATGATTTTGGATTCAATTTAAAAGAAAATGCCCTGTTATTTAAGGCTCATTTCACTTCAGGGTTATAGTTCAAGACCCCATGGGGTCACGCAAAAAGTTTCAGAACATTCTGATGTGGATTTTCAAAATAAAAGCCAACCAAGGTTTCCAATATGAGACACATTACATATGATTTTGGATTCAATTTAAAAGAAAATGCCCTGTTATTTAAGGCTCATTTCACTTCAGCGTTATAGTTAAAGACCCCATGGGGTCACACAAAAGGATTCAGAACATTCTGATGTGGAGATTCAAAATAAAAGCCCACCAAACATTCCGATATGAGACATATTACATGACTTTGGATTCAATTTAAAAGAAAATGCCCTGTTATTTCAGGCTCATTTCACTTCAGCGTTATAGTTCAAGACCCCATGGGGTCACGCAAAAAGTTTCAGAACATTCTGATGTGGATTTTCAAAATAAAAGCCCACCAAACATTCCAATATGAGACATATTACATATGATTTTGGATTCTATTTAAAAGAAAATTCCCTGTCATTCCAGGCTCATTTCACTTCAGGGTTATAGTTCACGACCCCATGGGGTCAGGCAAGAGGTTTCAGAACATTCTGATGTGGATTTTCAAAGTAAAAGCCAACCAAAATCTCCAATATGAGACATATTACATATGATTTTGGATTCAATTTAAAAGAAAATACCCTGTTATTTAAGGCTCATTTCACTTCATGGTTATAGTTAAAGACCCCATGGGGTCACACAAAAAGTTTCAGAACATTCTGATGTGGATTTTCAAAATAAAAGCCAACCAAGGTTTCCAATATGAGACACATTACATATGATTTTGGATTCAATTTAAAAGAAAATGCCCTGTTATTTAAGGCTCATTTCACTTCAGCGTTATAGTTAAAGACCCCATGGGGTCACACAAAAGGATTCAGAACATTCTGATGTGGAGATTCAAAATAAAAGCCCACCAAACATTCCAATATGAGACATATTACATATGATTTTGGATTCTATTTAAAAGAAAATTCCCTGTCATTCCAGGCTCATTTCACTTCAGGGTTATAGTTCACGACCCCATGGGGTCAGGCAAGAGGTTTCAGAACATTCTGATGTGGATTTTCAAAGTAAAAGCCAACCAAAATCTCCAATATGAGACATATTACATATGATTTTGGATTCAATTTAAAAGAAAATACCCTGTTATTTAAGGCTCATTTCACTTCAGGGTTATAGTTCACGACCCCATGGGGTCAGGCAAGAGGTTTCAGAACATTCTGATGTGGATTTTCAAAGTAAAAGCCAACCAAAATCTCCAATATGAGACATATTACATATGATTTTGGATTCAATTTAAAAGAAAATACCCTGTTATTTAAGGCTCATTTCACTTCAGGGTTATAGTTCACGACCCCATGGGGTCAGACAAGAGGTTTCAGAACATTCTGATGTGGATTTTCAAAGTAAAAGCCAACCAAAATCTCCAATATGAGACATATTACATATGATTTTGGATTCAATTTCAAGGGAAATGCCCTGTTATTCCAGGCTCATTTCAATTCATGGTTATAGTTAAAGACCCCATGGGGTCACACAAAAAGTTTCAGAACATTCTGATGTGGATTTTCAAAATAAAAGCCAACCAAGGTTTCCAATATGAGACACATTACATATGATTTTGGATTCAATTTAAAAGAAAATGCCCTGTTATTTAAGGCTCATTTCACTTCAGCGTTATAGTTAAAGACCCCATGGGGTCACACAAAAGGATTCAGAACATTCTGATGTGGAGATTCAAAATAAAAGCCCACCAAACATTCCAATATGAGACATATTACATATGATTTTGGATTCTATTTAAAAGAAAATTCCCTGTCATTCCAGGCTCATTTCACTTCAGGGTTATAGTTCACGACCCCATGGGGTCAAGCAAGAAGTTTCAGAACATTCTGATGTGGATTTTCAAAGTAAAAGCCAACCAAAATCTCCAATATGAGACATATTACATATGATTTTGGATTCAATTTAAAAGAAAATACCCTGTTATTTAAGGCTCATTTCACTTCATGGTTATAGTTAAAGACCCCATGGGGTCACACAAAAAGTTTCAGAACATTCTGATGTGGATTTTCAAAATAAAAGCCAACCAAGGTTTCCAATATGAGACACATTACATATGATTTTGGATTCAATTTAAAAGAAAATGCCCTGTTATTTAAGGCTCATTTCACTTCAGCGTTATAGTTAAAGACCCCATGGGGTCACACAAAAGGATTCAGAACATTCTGATGTGGAGATTCAAAATAAAAGCCCACCAAACATTCCGATATGAGACATATTACATGATTTTGGATTCAATTTAAAAGAAAATGCCCTGTTATTTCAGGCTCATTTCACTTCAGCGTTATAGTTCAAGACCCCATGGGGTCACGCAAAAAGTTTCAGAACATTCTGATGTGGATTTTCAAAATAAAAGCCAACCAAGGTTTCCAATATGAGACACATTACATATGATTTTGGATTCAATTTAAAAGAAAATGCCCTGTTATTTAAGGCTCATTTCACTTCAGGGTTATAGTTCAAGACCCCATGGGGTCACGCAAAAAGTTTCAGAACATTCTGATGTGGATTTTCAAAATAAAAGCCAACCAAGGTTTCCAATATGAGACACATTACATATGATTTTGGATTCAATTTAAAAGAAAATGCCCTGTTATTTAAGGCTCATTTCACTTCAGCGTTATAGTTAAAGACCCCATGGGGTCACACAAAAGGATTCAGAACATTCTGATGTGGAGATTCAAAATAAAAGCCCACCAAACATTCCGATATGAGACATATTACATGATTTTGGATTCAATTTAAAAGAAAATGCCCTGTTATTTCAGGCTCATTTCACTTCAGCGTTATAGTTCAAGACCCCATGGGGTCACGCAAAAAGTTTCAGAACATTCTGATGTGGATTTTCAAAATAAAAGCCCACCAAACATTCCAATATGAGACATATTACATATGATTTTGGATTCTATTTAAAAGAAAATTCCCTGTCATTCCAGGCTCATTTCACTTCAGGGTTATAGTTCACGACCCCATGGGGTCAGGCAAGAGGTTTCAGAACATTCTGATGTGGATTTTCAAAGTAAAAGCCAACCAAAATCTCCAATATGAGACATATTACATATGATTTTGGATTCAATTTAAAAGAAAATACCCTGTTATTTAAGGCTCATTTCACTTCATGGTTATAGTTAAAGACCCCATGGGGTCACACAAAAAGTTTCAGAACATTCTGATGTGGATTTTCAAAATAAAAGCCAACCAAGGTTTCCAATATGAGACACATTACATATGATTTTGGATTCAATTTAAAAGAAAATGCCCTGTTATTTAAGGCTCATTTCACTTCAGCGTTATAGTTAAAGACCCCATGGGGTCACACAAAAGGATTCAGAACATTCTGATGTGGAGATTCAAAATAAAAGCCCACCAAACATTCCAATATGAGACATATTACATATGATTTTGGATTCTATTTAAAAGAAAATTCCCTGTCATTCCAGGCTCATTTCACTTCAGGGTTATAGTTCACGACCCCATGGGGTCAGGCAAGAGGTTTCAGAACATTCTGATGTGGATTTTCAAAGTAAAAGCCAACCAAAATCTCCAATATGAGACATATTACATATGATTTTGGATTCAATTTAAAAGAAAATACCCTGTTATTTAAGGCTCATTTCACT
Source organism: Gadus chalcogrammus (assembly GCF_026213295.1). Lineage (NCBI taxonomy): Eukaryota > Metazoa > Chordata > Actinopteri > Gadiformes > Gadidae > Gadus > Gadus chalcogrammus. Next base: position 3,850,416 of record NC_079427.1, read on the forward strand.
TCAGGGTTATAGTTCACGACCCCATGGGGTCAGGCAAGAGGTTTCAGAACATTCTGATGTGGATTTTCAAAGTAAAAGCCAACCAAAATCTCCAATATGAGACATATTACATATGATTTTGGATTCAATTTAAAAGAAAATACCCTGTTATTTAAGGCTCATTTCACTTCATGGTTATAGTTAAAGACCCCATGGGGTCACACAAAAAGTTTCAGAACATTCTGATGTGGATTTTCAAAATAAAAGCCAACCAAGGTTTCCAATATGAGACACATTACATATGATTTTGGATTCAATTTAAAAGAAAATGCCCTGTTATTTAAGGCTCATTTCACTTCAGCGTTATAGTTAAAGACCCCATGGGGTCACACAAAAGGATTCAGAACATTCTGATGTGGAGATTCAAAATAAAAGCCCACCAAACATTCCAATATGAGACATATTACATATGATTTTGGATTCTATTTAAAAGAAAATTCCCTGTCATTCCAGGCTCATTTCACTTCAGGGTTATAGTTCACGACCCCATGGGGTCAAGCAAGAAGTTTCAGAACATTCTGATGTGGATTTTCAAAGTAAAAGCCAACCAAAATCTCCAATATGAGACATATTACATATGATTTTGGATTCAATTTAAAAGAAAATACCCTGTTATTTAAGGCTCATTTCACTTCAGGGTTATAGTTCACGACCCCATGGGGTCAGGCAAGAGGTTTCAGAACATTCTGATGTGGATTTTCAAAGTAAAAGCCAACCAAAATCTCCAATATGAGACATATTACATATGATTTTGGATTCAATTTAAAAGAAAATACCCTGTTATTTAAGGCTCATTTCACTTCATGGTTATAGTTAAAGACCCCATGGGGTCACACAAAAAGTTTCAGAACATTCTGATGTGGATTTTCAAAATAAAAGCCAACCAAGGTTTCCAATATGAGACACATTACATATGATTTTGGATTCAATTTAAAAGAAAATGCCCTGTTATTTAAGGCTCATTTCACTTCAGCGTTATAGTTAAAGACCCCATGGGGTCACACAAAAGGATTCAGAACATTCTGATGTGGAGATTCAAAATAAAAGCCCACCAAACATTCCAATATGAGACATATTACATATGATTTTGGATTCTATTTAAAAGAAAATTCCCTGTCATTCCAGGCTCATTTCACTTCAGGGTTATAGTTCACGACCCCATGGGGTCAGGCAAGAGGTTTCAGAACATTCTGATGTGGATTTTCAAAGTAAAAGCCAACCAAAATCTCCAATATGAGACATATTACATATGATTTTGGATTCAATTTAAAAGAAAATTCCCTGTTATTTAAGGCTCATTTCACTTCATGGTTATAGTTAAAGACCCCATGGGGTCACACAAAAAGTTTCAGAACATTCTGATGTGGATTTTCAAAATAAAAGCCAACCAAGGTTTCCAATATGAGACACATTACATATGATTTTGGATTCAATTTAAAAGAAAATGCCCTGTTATTTAAGGCTCATTTCACTTCAGCGTTATAGTTAAAGACCCCATGGGGTCACACAAAAGGATTCAGAACATTCTGATGTGGAGATTCAAAATAAAAGCCCACCAAACATTCCAATATGAGACATATTACATATGATTTTGGATTCTATTTAAAAGAAAATTCCCTGTCATTCCAGGCTCATTTCACTTCAGGGTTATAGTTCACGACCCCATGGGGTCAGGCAAGAGGTTTCAGAACATTCTGATGTGGATTTTCAAAGTAAAAGCCAACCAAAATCTCCAATATGAGACATATTACATATGATTTTGGATTCAATTTAAAAGAAAATACCCTGTTATTTAAGGCTCATTTCACTTCATGGTTATAGTTAAAGACCCCATGGGGTCACGCAAAAAGTTTCAGAACATTCTGATGTGGATTTTCAAAATAAAAGCCCACCAAACATTCCAATATGAGACATATTACATATGATTTTGGATTCTATTTAAAAGAAAATTCCCTGTCATTCCAGGCTCATTTCACTTCAGGGTTATAGTTCACGACCCCATGGGGTCAGGCAAGAGGTTTCAGAACATTCTGATGTGGATTTTCAAAGTAAAAGCCAACCAAAATCTCCAATATGAGACATATTACATATGATTTTGGATTCAATTTAAAAGAAAATGCCCTGTTATTTAAGGCTCATTTCACTTCAGGGTTATAGTTAAAGACCCCATGGGGTCACACAAAAGGTTTCAGAACATTCTGATGTGGAGATTCAAAATAAAAGCCCACCAAACATTCCGATATGAGACATATTACATGATTTTGGATTCAATTTAAAAGAAAATACCCTGTTATTTCAGGCTCATTTCACTTCTGGGTTATAGTTCAAGACCCCATGGGGTCACGCAAAAAGTTTCAGAACATTCTGATGTGGATTTTCAAAATAAAAGCCAACCAAGGTTTCCAATATGAGACACATTACATATGAATTTGGATTCAATTTAAAAGAAAATACCCTGTTATTTAAGGCTCATTTCACTTCACCGTCATAGTTAAAGACCCCATGGGGTCACACAAAAGGTTTCAGAACATTCTGATGTGGAGATTCAAAATAAAAGCCCACCAAACATTCCGATATGAGACATATTACATGATTTTGGATTCAATTTAAAAGAAAATACCCTGTTATTTCAGGCTCATTTCACTTCTGGGTTATAGTTCAAGACCCCATGGGGTCACGCAAAAAGTTTCAGAACATTCTGACGTGGATTTCCAAAATAAAAGCCCACCAAACATTCCAATATGAGACATATTACATATGATTTTGGATTCAATTTAAAAGAAAATACCCTGTTATTTCAGGCTCATTTCACTTTGAAGTGAAATGAGCCTGAAATAACAGGGCATTTTCTTTTAAATTGAATCCAAAATCATATGTAATATGTCTCATTTCCAAGACATAAATTCAGTATGCAATTTTCTTTTTATTGGAGGGTTGGACATCCGTGGTTGTTTACAATAACTGAATTATGTTTTACTATGTGATACTGGAATCTAAATGTTTTTTATATGAAAAACACATTGAACGATGCATAACAGGTGTTATCTATATGCTACAGACAAGTGATGAGGCTCATCTAGTCTGACATTCAATTAGCTTAGCGGTTTAGCTCCAAACACAGGCCAATACATTTTCTTTTAAATTGAATCCAAAATCATATGTAATATGTCTCATATTGGAAACTTTGGTTGGCTTTTATTTTGAAACTCCACCAACACACACAACACTCTCACTAATGGTCCCGATCACACTACACATCACAATTAACACACAAACAATAAAGAACTCAAACCCGTTAACCCCACTTAACCTAATAATAGAACAAGTTATCTAAAGACAATAAAACCCCTTTTCCCCAAACATTATGATTACCCTATTACCCAGACTCCCCGGGGGTAGGAGTCGCCACAATATGTTGGATGATGGAGAGCGTGTAAATGTTGTTACTCCGGGAGTGAGCAAGGCGATGGAGAGACTAACGAAAGCTTAGGCACACGGCGAGTGAACTGCTCCATAGGATAAATTGCCGGCGAACCGCTCTATCGGAGCCTTCTCTCGGAGGGACGCTAAAGTGTGTTGCATAGCGACCGTCGATGCATAGCGGGAGCCAGGAGGGACTACTTTTTTGTATTCTTTAATTAAACGGCTATTTTGACTTTCTTGGTTTCTTTTTAAATGTAGTGTGTCTATGACTTTCGTTTCGCCATAATAGTAACCGTTGTATAAAAGCAATAGATCACTTCAGTCAGTGGCATGTGCCACTGTAACCAACAGTGGTGGCAAAAAACACATATCGTTTGCCTCTCAGATTTTTTCCTAAGTCATTTTTTGACCAAATTGTGATCCCGGATTCTTATGTGCAAAGCTAGCAAAGCTTGAACCTTATGTCATATTATTATAATTGGAAGACTGTTAAAGTTCTACGATTCTAACTTCCAATAAAATAAATAATATAATATGCAGAAAATATGAATTTAATATATATAATCGAACTTGGTGCAGATTTGCGTCAATGAGCAAATCTGTGAAATATTATGATCAAAACACAATTCCTGTCAAATTAAGCCTTCTACTCTTCAGAAATGTACTCATCGCTTATAGTCCAGCAGCATCGGCAGATGAATAGCAAACCTAGTCAGAAACGTCTCCATTCTGAAAACCACCGTTCATTTTCAATTTCCAAAATACCTCTGGATACAATTGGGCCAACGGGACACTGAGCGGATAGCATTCAAACCAAACCTCCATCACGTCACAGTTGTTTTTGCGAAGCAAATTTCCAAGACATAAATTCAGTATGCAATTTTCTTTTTATTGGAGGGTTGGACATCCGTGGTTGTTTACAATAACTGAATTATGTTTTACTATGTGATACTGGAATCTAAATGTTTTTTATATGAAAAACACATTGAACGATGCATAACAGGTGCTATCTATATGCTACAGACAAGTGATGAGGCTCATCTAGTCTGACATTCAATTAGCTTAGCGGTTTAGCTCCAAACACAGGCCAATACAATCATAGTTAAAAAGATTTCAGTTTCAATCAAGTTTTTCTCCTTTATGCTTACTTTATACTCACAATTCTTACTTAAGACCATAGCAGATAGACTGTCAAAGTGCTGCCTTCATGTTATGGATTATTCATATCGTAGGCCTAACTTAAGTACATACAAAGCTCATATGGGAGATATGAATGTTGCCTCATAGGAAAGAGGGCGTAAAATGTGGAATTATTTTTATATCCTTTGGACGATTATTTGATTAGTCTGACAAATCTGGAAAAAAAATAATCCTTGCATGAGGCCAGAACTATGCCATCCTTCAGTAATCAGAAGGTCAAGTTCACAGGTGGAGACAGATGAGTGCATGGCACACAGAGAGCAGTGTGAGTAAGTAAGTTACGGACTAAAGCAGAATACAGAGGTGAGGGTCAAAAACACATTTATTATAACTCACCCTTGCAAACAGATCATACAGAACCATCCCTTTCCATCTCTCCCACTCTTCATTTAACTCTTGACCAATCACAAGCCCCTACCATACTCAGAGTTACCCTCTCAACGTACCACGGTCGCTGACACTAGATAACAGGCGGGTTCACGGGATACCCAGAGGCATCAGAGCCAATCCTTTATGGCAACAGCATATTAATAGAATGCCACTTTCTACCAAACATAAAGATAACAATCACCAAATAGCTTCTTACGGTGGCTTTGGAAATCCCGTAATAATCACACATGCAGATTACAACCCGGGACATTCACGGCCATGAATATTCAGACCGATGGTTCCATGGGTTTGTTTTTCACAATGACACACATTCACACCATAGGAAGAGTCACCTATGTTTTTTTGATACAATCAGCTTTAGTACTGGAAGCACTTTGTTGCATCCACCACCATTTTAACAGAGTTCCTGTGTTCAAGTAGCTCAGCTCTTACTGTATCTGCCCTTTCATTCAAAGAGAAACCAAACGATATCTATCCACACACACCTAACTACATAGCCAATGTTCCTTTATGGCTCAAAATGTCAGCTGAGCGCTGTTCCTGCAGTATGCTGTTAAAGGGGACCTATTATGCTTTTTTGACTTTTATGACCTATAAACGTTGTTATATTGATTGATAGTCATGTTTAACCATACACAAAAAAACGATGTAGATTTTCGGGAAACTCTTCCTCTCATCTGGGCGCTTTCAGTATTCTCTGTCAACGCTCGGCTCCGCCCCCTCGCCCCCCTCCTGCCAACCCCACTCCGTTGTGATTGGTTTCCTTCCTTGGAGCGCGCGCGCGGGCAGATTTGACCAGGCATATGGGGGCGCGGCAGGAGTGCCTCTACGTAGATGATTTCCCGGAAATGTGAACAAGTGAATCGCAAACGTTGTCCCGAGTGTTTAGCGCTCTGCACAGCCACCCCAGACTGTCAGCAGGGAATACGTCGAAATGCATGCACGTCATTATTTGACACTTTAGTATGGTTAAACATGACTATCAATCATTATAACAACGTTTATAGGTCATAAAAGTCGAAAAAGCATAATAGGTCCCCTTTAGGTGTCTGGTTTCATCTTTAATGCCACAACTATTTGAGAGCAAAGTTGACAACTCATTACTCCTGGCTTTTGACACTGTGCTTAACGGGTAATGCGCCTAATTGCACTTACACTCTTTATAAGTGATCCATACTCTATCTTTACTCTTGTGCCAAGGTATAGATAACGTAAAGATAAGGCCATTAGGCATGCAGCCCTGTCAACTACACACCTAGAACATTCATCTGGAACCCTGCCATCATTTACCACTCACACTTTTAATACTAGACGTGGGCTGAATCCACTTGACAACCAAACCAGAGTAAAGTTGGATCGGAAGTTAAGTGCCATCTTATAACTTATTACTGTAGAAACTGTACAAACCGGAGTTAGTTAAGAGAATTAGGACAATCTTTCACAATAAAAGTAGTCACGCCTTGAGTCTTCAACATGCGCTTTCTCAGTTTACACCCCCCGGAGTAGGGTGGTCCACCACGTGGGACCACTGCATGCTTGGTAGAAAATTATAAGAAATACAGATCAGAAAAATGTCACACTTGTACCGACTCCAGTTTCGCCCCCGTGTTGTGCAGAGTAAACATTGAACAACAGGCAAGGACAGCTTTGTGACCATGGTAACCAAACATCCCAGCACAGCAGGTTCCAGCGAGATGGTGACCGTCACCGTCCATTACATCACCACAGCCCAGAGTAGGTCCTTCCATTTTAAACATATAGTGTCCCAGGACAGCCAGAAGATTTCTAGAAGTTGGGAGGCGGGGGCATTCTAGTTAGTGTACCATAAGAAAGGGTAGATTGGTCTTGCTTGGGGGGGGGGGGGGGGGGTTCTATGAGGTGGTGGTTGGTGGTGGTGGAAGTGGGGGTTCGAGTTGGCGGGGGGTGTCTAGCAGAAGGACGAGGTGGGGGGTACCATTGGATTCTAGAAGGTGGGGAGCCTAGAAGAGCGAGGCGTTGGAGTGGGCGTTGTCCGCGGCCCCCGGTGGGGGGTCCTCTGACTCGGCGCGCGGCAGCTGGTTGGACGGCCCCCGTGGCCCCGCCCGCCTGGTGTCCTGAGAGCCACGCCTCCGCCGTATGCCCTGCTTCTCCTTATCCAATGGGGTGCTCTGGTGGGCGGGGCAAAGGAGGACAATACACATAAGATCCTTTAGCTCAACCGCGTCATGAAGTTACATTATACTATCATTATTTAGCATCATTATTGATACAGTGGAGGCCTAGAAACTAATATTACACTATTATTATATAGCATTATTATAAATACTTTAGTGGCCTAGGAACTAGTATTATACTATCATTATTTAGCTTCTTTATTGATACGGTGGTGGCCTAGAAACTAATATTGCACTATTATTATACAGCATTATTATTAATACTTTAGTGGCCTAGGAACCAATATTACACTATTATTATATAGCATTATTATTAATATTTTAGTGGCCTAGGAACTAATATTACTCTATTATTATATAGCATTATTATTAATACTTTAGTGGCCTATAGGAACTAATATTACTCTATTATTATATAGCATCATAATTAATGCTATAGTGGACTAGGAACTTATGCTAGACTCTTATCCTGTAGCATCATTACCAACACAGTAGAGTGAACTAGCAGCCCTGCTGTGATAATAAACAGAGCAGTGTTTGGTGAGGTGGTGTGTGTACTAACGGTGATCACGGCCACTCCGGCGGAGGTGCTAGTGGTTCTGGTCCGTGTGTTGAAATGCTTCCTGATCCTCCCAGCGATGGAGAGGTGGGGCTCATTCTCTGGCAAGCGTTCGTCCTGAGAAACATACACTCTAGTTCGTTAACAATCCCGTTCCATAAACAGCAGCTGTGTTCCATGTACGGATTTGGTATATTTTAAGACTGGAAATAACACACACACGCACACGAACACGCACACGCACACACACGTGACTCACCTTGACCCAGTGGTGTTCTAGCACCTGCATAGGTGTGAACCTCTGGCCCCGCCCCCTCTCCAGCATCCCACCAACCAGATCCTGGGAGGGAAGGAGATGAGAGGAGATTATACTTATTAATGCCAAATGGATAAATCCCAGTAAAGAATAGATCTAAAATCCAAAATGAAAAAAAAAAAAATGGAAAACACAAAAGAGAATGTGAAAACATTAAAGGCAGTTTAATGTTTCAAGACAACATGGGACAGAAATCGAATAGGCTACTACATATTCACTCAATATTAAGTTCTCAAAAAGGTAACCACAAAAAAGAACAATAAATAAATATAGAAACAAAAATCGGCCATTGATATTCATTATTATTTATAATGTTTTAAAAAAAAAACACAGCAGAAGGAGCGGTCGTCACCATGGCAGCATCCGAGACGCCGTCCCAGGAGGGAGAGGGAAATTCAAGATGGCCGCTCTGTATCTGCTCAAACAGAACCTCCTGGTTGTCCCCGCTCCTTTAACGGCAACAAACAGCGATTACTATGGGTCCAAATAACACAATCCATACAATTTCATATAATTCCATTGGTGTCCATTATAACTTGAATGTATGTACATTTTCTTTTCAAATTGGTGCACAAATAAAGTTATTTATTATGATGAGACTGTTTAGTTTACATTTGTGTGTTATACCATTGTCGGCCACCAGATGCTGCTAAAGCTCGACCAATCTATATAAACAGTGAACCATGAGATATTTCATCAAAATGACGACGTACCCTTGGAAGGGAGGGAAGCCACACAGCAGGATGTAAGCTACAACCCCAGCAGCCCACACATCAACCTCCAGACCGTAACTAAGAAACACAAGAACACACATCAAGATCTGTGATTGGTTAACCAGGGCTAAGTGGCCTGGGCCCAAACCACCAATAAGATTGATGTCACCACTGGGGTGACGTTCATTCTAAATAGCATTTTTTCCTGCTTTCCAAAAGTATATTTCCAAAAGTACACTTGAGGCGGTTAGCAGTTAATGGTCAAGCAATGTGGGGATTGGACAGCTGCTGATCTGGTCTGTCCGATTTTTTTCATGTGACTAATCTAAAAGCCCAACTTGTTGTAGAATACAGCACTGTGTCCTCGGTCTGAAGCTACTTAGGCTAATTCTTCTCTAGCTTGTTCCTAATGGGATGAAATGGCAATCAAAGAGAACATTTGGGAACATAGATTAAGGAAGTGAAGGTAAGCTAAACTGCTATTGGAATAGCTAACCAGCGTCCCGCCTGGTAAGTAGAGTAGGGGCCCTTTAAGGGCCAGGTGTTCGTCTGGGACCCGGTACAGGTGGAGGGGTACGACCAACGGGACCTACCCGGTCTCATCGAGGACCTCCGGCGCTACGTAGGTGGGCGTGCCGCAGACGGCATACAGCGGGCCGGTCACCATGGTAGCCAGGCCGAAGTCTCCCAGCTTCAGAGAGCGGCTGCTGTCCAGGTGCTCGTACACCTGGAGGGGGAGGGTACAGGTGGACGGGTTCGTTCCTTCATTATTAACCAACGCAATTAATAGAATAATCCTGCCCCAGACAATTATTCATGAGATATTAATGCGCATTAAATCTGTAGCTTGACATCCGGTTGATAACAAACCTTCCCATCGACAAACGCTTTGAGTGCAGTTGTTTAGTACTCTTTAGAGAAAACATCATCCATTTTGTTTGATACTGTCGCGATAGTGGCTCCAGCAGAACGTTCTAAGCCAGCAGCAGCCATCTCGGTCATGTGGACCGAGACATTGTGTCAAACCTACCCCCATATTAGATAAACAGTTTTGATTGGCCCGACCAGGGTCGAGGTCAACTGGACTTCTGTCTGAACTAAAGGGGGGACAGACAATCGACGGATTGTACTGACCAGCAGGTTCTCTGGCTTGATGTCTCGGTGGACGATGTTGAGGCCGTGGAGGTACTTGATGGCGCTGGCCAGGTTGAACAGCATGCAGGCGGCGTCTCGCTCCGTGTACTTGCTAGAGGAGGAGACGGCGTCAAACAGGTCGCCCCCCTGTGGACAGAATGGAAACAGCATGCCAAACCATCATTTAGAAAGCTACTCTTTTCGCCAAAGCCACTTAAAATAAATGTCGGTGAAATGTCAGGGTTAGAGGCAGGTAGGGGATGTATATGACTCATGAAGGCCTATTGACAGTTGACATGTTGACATCGGGAGATCAAACCCAGAATGGACATAGACTGGAATAGCCAAATTTATCCTAGCTTCACTGGCTATGAGACTATAGCCTACTTACACTAGCTTGACTAGCTATAAGAGTAGCCTAAAGGGTTACGTTACCTGGAATAGCTGTGAGACTAGCTTGACGCCTCGCTACCCTGACTAGCTGTAAGACTAGCATGAGGGAACTCTACATTCAGCTACTGTTTGACCAGCCCCTGAGCCCTATGCTTTGCTTGACTAGCTTGGCTAGCTGTGAGGCTAACCAGAAGCTATGCTACTCCGACTAACTTTGAGGCTAGCCTCTGAAGCTATTCTAACTTCACTAGCTGTTGGGGCTAGCCTGAAGCTCCACTACAGTGACTAACTGTACGGCTAGTGTGAACCTACACTACCTTAACTAGCTCCATGACGAGATAGAGTTCATTTGGAGTGTCCATCTCCTCGATGAGCAGAACGATGTTGGGATGTTTGATCCTCCGCAGGATGGATAGCTCACTCTGGACCATGTGTTCCTGTTGGTAGAACCGTCAGATAACACTATATCAATGAATGGTGCAAACAGTTCAGTCGCGTACACAGTGTAGTGTTCATAGAATCCAACAGCAAGTACACAGTGTCAAACAGTTAAATAGACATAGAGAGAAACACACATAGATGAATAGAGAGAGAAACACTGCTGGCAGATGGAGAGGGAAATAGAGAGTGTGGGAGAGAAATAGCCAAATAGAGAGAGTAAAAGAGAGGGATGGAGAGAGCTAGAGGGAGGGAGAGAAAGACAGAATGGAGAGATAAGACAGAAGAACAGAAAGACAGACAGACAGTTTCTTCTCACCTTCCCTATACACTTGTCTTTGTTGATGACCTTGAGAGCGAACTCTCGGCCTGTCGACCTCTCCACACACTCCTTCACCACAGCGAAGGCCCCGCCCCCCAGTGTCCGGCCCACTCTGTAGCGCTCAGCCATGGAGGGAGGGATGTGGGCGGAGCCATCTGCCCCATCAGCTGTAAGAGACAGAGTTAGGCTCCGCCCCCTCCAGCAGTCAGACTCAGAAAGGAGTATGTGTTCATTTGATAGGAGTGTGTATGTGTGTACCATCGCTCTGGGGGGTGTCCCAGTCGTCCAGGGAGTCACATACCCTGGTGGAGGCCAGAGAGAGGGAGGAGCCACCTTGCTGAGAGCTCTGTCACACACACACACACACACACACACACACACACACACACACACACACACACACACACACACACACACACACACACACACACACACACACACACACACACACACACACACACACACAAACATGACATTAAAAGAACAATATATAATATAATATTTGAACAATACAATAATACTGAAAATAAATTCAGTCCAAAATAAAACTCAGTCTAAAAATGTTTTTTCTTGTTAAATATATGACCATACATTTGCATTGACAAATACATTTAAATTGACCACTATTATAACACCACGTGGGATGTTGATTAGCAATTACAAACCCCCAAAAAAATCCACCATAAAGTGATCTCACAAGTGGGAGTCTCCACCCAGATGCATGCTGGGTACACAGATAGGGGCCCTTTAATATATGTGAGGGGCAATATATTTGGGTTGAGTGTGTGTGTGTGTGCGCGTGCGTGCGTGCGTGCGTGCGTACGTGTGCGTGTGCGTGTGCGTGTGTGCGTGGGGTACCCGTCGTCGTCGTAGGCTAGCAGGGCTGGTTGGAGACGGACTTGGAGACTTCCCGGATCTGGGCGTAGACAGCTGGCTTCCTGCTGTTCCATTGGCTAAGGGGGCATGGAGGCAATCGTAGTCTTAGTAACGCTACTAATCATAGTAGCGTTAATTTCAAGACAAATAAACTCTGTTGTTTTCCCTCATCACAACTGAATAGAACAATGAGTGGAATGTTTCAGTCTAGCCCTTCGGACGGCCACACACACACACACACGCACGCACGCACGTACGCACGCACACACACACACACACACACACACACACACACACACACACACACACACACACACACACACACACACACACACACACACACACACACACACACACACACACACACACACACACACACACACACCGGAGCTGATGGAGGAGGGGGATCTTCGGAGGGATGCGACCCCACCTCTAGGCAGGCTTCGACCCAGCAGCGGAGAGATCCGACCATACGACGAGGACTTGGCCACCCTGCACTCTGCAACAGAGAAGGTTAACCGCACGAGCGGTTAGCTGCGCCTAATCACATCGTCACAAGATCAACGTCCGCCTGCAGTATCAGTGTCCGAGAGGACGCGTGCACGCAGTCTGTAAGCATTTTCATAAATCTGCCACCCAAACGCCTTGTATTGTTTTGCATCTGTTTCCACACGCATCGCAAGTGAGTATGCAGTCTGTATGTATACAAAGAAAGCGTTCAGACCTTTTAAATTAATATTTGATTAAAAAATAAATTGCCCACTGTGACCCCCTACATATCAGATAACCCCAAGTGGGGTGAGCGTGTTTCTGTTGTGCCACGCACCACTGTGCTCAAGCAGAAGATCGTCCTGGTAACGAAACTTCTCCGGTCCGCAGGCGATGAAGATATCTTCATCCCCGAAGAAGTCCTGGAGACAGCTCACCTGGGGGACAGAGAGAGACCTACATATCAGAGCTCACCTCGAGGACAGAGAGAGACCTACATATCAGAGCTCACCTCGAGGACAGGGAGAGACCTACATATCAGAGCTCACCTGGAGGACAGAGAGAGACCTACATATCAGAGCTCACCTCGAGGACAGAGAGAGACCTACATATCAGAGCTCACCTGGAGGACAAAGAGAGACCTACATATCAGAGCTCACCTGGAGGACAGAGAGAGACCTACATATCAGAGCTCACCTCGAGGACAGAGAGAGACCTACATATCAGAGCTCACCTGGAGGACAAAGAGAGACCTACATATCAGAGCTCACCTGGAGGACAAAGAGAGACCTACATATCAGAGCTCACTTGGGGGGCAGAGAGAGACCTACATATCAGAGCTTACCTCGAGGACAGGGAGAGACCTACATATCAGAGCTCACCTGGAGGACAGAGAGAGACCTACATATCAGAGCTCACCTCGAGGACACAGAGAGAGACCTAAATGTCAGAGCTCATCTGGAGGACTGAGAGAGACAATATCAGAGCTCCTGTTTACTTCAAGTCTCCCAAAGATAAAATATCTTGGGATTTTAATTAGTTGATGGGGATTCAATCTCCGTTTTGCTCTTTAGTGCATCATCTTAAAATATGAACTGTTTATTTATTTAATAGATGCTTTTAGCCAAAGTAATGGCATGCATCTCAAAACCTCTTTAAGTCATTTTGGATAAAAGCATCCTCTAAATAACTAGATGGTCAATTACGAAATGTTATTATTACTAATTAGGGAGATATAATGCCAATAAACAGGCCAAGAAGAGGGTTTGTCATTTCCTCACCCCCTGAAATATGACCATATATTAACATTTGGTTCATTAAGCAGATGCCTTTATCCAAAGCGACTTACAAGTGAAAGTATAGTAATGCATACAATCAAAATTGTAGTATCTTGACAGCGTTGACAGAAGCCACTAGGCAACCTAGCAACCTTCAATTCCCGTGTCAGTGCTGTAGGCCATTTGGCTGAATTCTGGTCATAAAACACTTGATTTGCAATGGCTCCTTCAAGAGGTTTTTTTTAGCCATATTGAGCCACAGAAAATCTAGAGAAGGGTGATACCAGTGTTGGCCACAGGGGGGAGATGCTGTTTACTGTAAGATAATGAAGCGCACCAAAAAACTAATATGGTTTGTGAAATATCAAATGCTCGCAATATCTTGCCATACAGTTCCTATAAACTAAAACAATTGGGAGTTTCTCCTAAATACAAAGTAAAAAGTCTGAAACTATGTGATAGATAGAAACGAGATGATAGCTATTCACTAAGGCTTAAGAGCCTGTCTGGTTCTGATGCCTCATTAATAAATAAAGCCGAAGGTTCCCCGACCTTCTCAAACTGATTTAATTGAAGTGCTCCGCTCCGATAGAGGAGATGACCTCACGTTCCCCTCCTGTGTTCTGGGAGCAGAGATTCTGTATTGACGTACAGTAAACTATCCGTAGCCTAATGGCCAGGGGCATTTTAAACGCTCCCATCACTTTCTCAATCCATCTGCATCCGTTGCCAAACAGTTTTGCACACAGACATCTTTTCTGATCTATGGGGCACATTTTAAAAACATCAAACAGATAAAATACTTTATCTTATAGCATTTAAATACAGCAAATTAAAGATCCAATTAAATATTCAGTAATATTTGATAGTGACTCAAACACTGACATCAGATTTCTGACACACTCTCACACAACAATACAGATATAATACATGCGAGCAGTGTGCCTGGTTGGGGGTTGACACAGACACATTTCCCAGGGGAGGGGCGGGCAGACACGCGTTGCCATGACGACCAGACACAAGCAGAATTTATGATGCAGCACAAATTTATCGGCACAGCAACACAGATCAGAGTATGAATCTGATATATCGCCGGTATTAATTGTGACCACAAGTTTCCACCTAACCGTCATTTTAGTGCTACTCTGCACTCTGTCTAGTTGTAAACTTAAACTAATTCGCTAGCACTAGTAGTAGAAACACAGATTTCCATTGTTGGCTTTGGTTTCTCTAGCCTCACGCGCTAGTGAGCTTTAGATAAGGCCTAAATAACCCAATGTGAGTGTTACATACAGCCGCTCCCCTGGGATGGGTCGGAAGTAAAAGTTCATGATAAAGGACGCCATCTTGTCTGCTCCCTAGCTCTGCAGTCTGCAGGTCCAGAGTACTGGGGTTTGGGGGTTGGGGGCCTCGAGGAACAGTATTGATCCAGCCCTGATCAGCACCATCGGACCACACCATCACCATGGTTACTGACAGTAACCAACGGACCACAGAAGCCACCACAGCAGTGCCCATGAGATGCTTAAGGCCTCACATGGCTATGCATGCGTGGTAATTGCGGCTTGATTTCGGACAAAATAGAGACACAGCAGGCCACATCATATGACATCACTAATGGGTTATTATGACCGCTACATTTTCAAGTTTTCTGAATCTTACAGCTATAGTATCTGTTCTGCTTTGATTGTTCTTGCCTAGAAAATCACTTTGGCTGAAAGCTTTGGCTAAATCATTAATGGGAATATAAGTTCGATCATTTCATTACATATTCAGTTTTGACTCTACGAATGTGTACAGTGTAAGATTCAGAGAAGATCCCTTCTTAGTCATCCATAGCGACCACACGCCTCCCGTTATATTTATAGAAATCCTTTTTTGAGAACACTTTATTCTTATCCGTCAAGGCTATGTGTTCTGAGTATGTGTTCATATGATAGTGTGTGCATTTGTGTACCATCACTTATGTCTACGGATTTTTCGCTTCAATAAGACTTTATACATTTATCCCTCATGATTATTTTTAATGGAAACGACATAGTCTGCTCTGTCCATCAGTGATGAGGAGACCCAGGGAGATGGGTTGAGACAGCAGGTGTCTTAGTTAGATCTGCCGGTTTCAATAACCATCCAGGAGGACATTCAGGCAGGCCACAATAGCTCAGTGGACAGCGAGTGGTCTGGAAACTGCAAGGATGCTGGTTCATTCCCATCCCTCTGTTGAGCAAGGCATCCAACTGGTCCTGACAGCTGCCAATGGTTGTGCCGATGTGCATCTGTGTGTTGAGTGTGTGTGTGTGCCAGAATTTGAGGCATTGCCTGTAAAGCTGTAAAGCTTTGCAATCTTTCATTGGCTAGAAACGTGCTGTGATTGAGTTTAAGTCATTCCATCTGGGTTTATTAAAAGACAATATTGAGTCTCCTATGCTTCTCAAGGCTTGATGTCTCCCAAGATGTAGACGCCACTACATAATGCATATATAACCTGTACATTCTGCTAGTTGGACTCAGACTCTCATGAATTGCATTGTACCATTTCTGCTGTCAGGGATGATTTAACTAGATAATATGAAAATATTCTGTAGTACGAGATCAAAACATCCTGTCCGGAAAAAGATCAATCATAGCATAGAACAGAAAGATAAGGTAGTCTAGTAGGTGGCCATTCTAGGGTGGGGTCTGCTCCAGCAGAATGGGGACGATTAGTTCGAGAGCCGTGTTTTCCTTCAAAACTAAGAGGTTAATAGTAGGCTTCAAAGTCGTCAAGTCAAGTCACTGCAAACTGTAAACAATTCCCAAAACCATTGATGTTAACAATGTTCACATTCACCTGCTTTCACCATTCCCATGATGCCAACAACACAATCACCACACAAGTAATGTCACAAATATGATATAAACACATTCTCCACACTAGTGATGTTATCAAAGGGCAATATTGTATTATATACAGTCATGTCTACCTCTACTGTCTATATGGATAACGCCTATATTTTTGCATTTAATATTGCGTATATTGGAAATATTCCTTATAACTATATTTCCATAGTAATTCATCTATATGAAATGTATATTCTTGTTATTACATAACGTCAAAGGGATTTAGCGTAAATAAAACTGTACTGTAAATCAACTGGTCTGTGAATACAATTCCTTCCAACAGCAAACTTCATAACGTCATCATTTTCATTTTGATTGAGAGGCCCCTAGAGGCTAAAATTACATATTACACCTTTTAAGTACATAAGTTATCTTTATATACAGACCATTATTTCGATTAATTGACTTCAATAGTTAAATGTAATGTACCAAATATACTGCTGAAAAAGGAAAAAATTCAGTTAAATCGTTACATCTTTGTAAAATGTATTATTTCCAGATGATTATCCCAATCTTGCAAATGGATGCTTTAAGAACTACATTTACCATGAGTCAATCAAGCACAAGGTAAATTACCTCTTCCACGACCCAGAAGCCATGAAAGAATTCCTGGTTTCCACGTGGGGGACGAAGGCGAGACACACATACACCCCTCCATTGCTCACTACACACCTTACACACACCCCCTACTAAAACTGCACTGCTCTGCCGCAGAGCCTGTTCCCTAGCAACCACCTCCGGACAGCAGGACCCTCCCCCATCACCATGGAAACCAACCAGATCCCACACTATAATGCCAACCTGAATGAAAATAAGTATCGTGATAAAAAAGGCCCTCGCTGTCCCTTTCCTCATTCACAAACTTTAGTACACACACACACACACACACACACACACACACACACACACACACACACACACACACACACACACACACACACACACACACACACACACACACACACACACACACACACACACAGTCATTATAAAGCTGGATCACTCCCAGATCTATTGGGAACAGCCAGCACTTACCGAAGCCCCTCTCTTCTGTGACTTTCACACGATTGGGGGTCACACCTTCACTTTTCAGCACGGTATGCAATTTAAAAAGTGAGGAACGATTACATCAAGGGAAGTGGAGAGGGGCGTGCGTGGTGGACAGTAGGCCCACCGTTGACAGTAGGCGCACCGTGGACACAGCGAGCTGGGCCCAGTGGAAGTAGGGTTTCAGGAAAGTGCTCAGGGGGGAAATCAATACATTAGATGAACCGAGATGGATGATGACGTTGCACAAAAGAGGACAAATCATTTTCCAGAGTGGCTTGGCTCAAGCCCACATGGTGACATCGGTCAGAGGGACGATGAGTTTCCTACCGCAATTTGTCTCCACATAACTAACTGTTAAAGCGACCCACAGTGACTAAGGTTACAGGCTATTAAGGAAAAGAAATGAATTCAAACTCTTCCTGGCTGTCCCATAAGATGATGGATAACGTTTACTATAGTTTGAATTCCCCTCGAGCAGCAGGGGCATCCAGCGCCAATTTAACGTGACAGGGTTTTATTGGATGGAGGAAACCCTTGTGAACACAGGGAACAAAAAACTCCACACAGGAGGACAACGTTCAGCGTCGAACGGTCCCATGACCTCCTTAGGACCCCCACCAGGTACCCTCTCATTTAAAAAAGCCCCCTATTTCACCCCCTATTGGTACAAATGTGTTCACACAGATGCAGGATGGATACATCGGCCTACTAGTGGACGGTGGATTGATTTATCTCTGCTAAATACTTTTTTCTGGGCTGCGGCCCAAATATGAACCGAAATTCGTGCTCTGTTTGCTATGGGGCTTAAGACCGCCGGTGGGAATCGAACCTGCGACACGGGCTACAGCCTGCACGGCTCGTGCATCAGATGACCCCTATGAGACCCAGGTCGACGGAAACCCGACACAAGGCGCTAGTAGGGGCGGGGAGGGGTCGAGGCGACGACCTACCAGCTTCCCGTCCACGGTGTACAGCTTCTTGACGACGCCCGAGTCCAACTTGACGGCGTCGGTGATGTCCGTCATCACCTGGTCGAAGGAGTGCGCCGTCTTCTTGTTGAGCAGGATGCGCACCGCCTTGCGCGGCTTCACCCCGCTCCGGACGATGGTTACCAGCTTGGGCCGGATGTAGTCGCGGCTCTCGGGCGCCGCCGGGCCCAGCTTGGCGACGCTGGTGCACAGCGGGGCCGGGGAGCGTGCCGACGCGGCCGTCTTTGCGCCCACCGCCCAGTTGGGGTTGACGTTCTTGGTGTAGTCGACCAGCTTGTAGGGCTCGATGGAGCCACACACGTAGCTCTCCCCTGTGGGGACGAGGGAAAGAGGGTCACACACCGGGGCCATGTGAATGATGAGACGAGCTTGGAATGAAGGACCGGACCTCCAGACTGTACTGTACCTTTAGTAAGACTTGTATGGAAATCTATTGCATGGCCAAACCTAGGGGCGTGTCCCAAAATTGGGCCCCGGGGGGCACAATGACCCCCAAAAAAATGATGGGCAATGTTTTTGGGCCTTTTTTTATAAAATATACATCCCCCCGCTATTATGGAGTGTTACAGTGTTGTGGTCTTCTGTTATTCTGTGAGGGTGTCGATACACTTTTTGGTTAAAAGTGCCACATCAAATCAAGTACCATTTGGGGGCATAATGTATTTCGAGGGGAGGAACCTCGCTCAATGCTCACCCTCGACCAACTGTTCCATGCTTGTGATTTTCGTCGTCCCATCTATGGAGTAGATGGTCCGCACACCCTGGGGGAGGTTCACGTTGTCGGACAGAGCTCGGGTCAGGTCGGCCAGAAGGGCGTCCAGCGAGCCAAACCGCTCCTGGGAGATGGCGTAAACGATCCCGTTGAAGTAGCGGTCCCCGTTGCGGTAGAAACGGACCTTCTTGGCCTTCTTTTCAGAACTGAGCGTGCGCAGGGTGCGGGTCCGGTACAGGCTGCAGTGCGCGCTGTGTGTGGGACTGGGGAGCCCGGTGCCCCGCGAACCCCTCCGGGTGGACCTCTGCGCCTTGTCCCGCTCGTCGAAGTGCTCGAGCTCCATGGCAACACGATCGCAGTACGCCTAAGACGGCTATAAACCTAACCAAAACAAACCTCTTTATGAATAAATTATGTTTCCGAATAGGCGAGTGATAGGCGCATTGTGTGGACGCATGCAGATATTGTGTGGAGAGAATAGGTGACATGCCACGCCCATCCCACGCTCCATCACCCCATTCTAATGTATTGATTCACCGCATTTAATTATCCTCCATTTCCAAATTCAACCAGCCTACGTGCAATAGAGTTACATTACCCTAGGCCTAATGGGACATGCACAGGCCAAAGAACTGCATACAATGTGATACAGTATCTATAAAGATCAAATGGTGTATTTTCTGTAATAAGATTTTCTTATTAATATTCTTACCAAAAAAGCCGATCAAAGAAGCAATGTCACGTAGAAATCCTCCGCTGCGTTCCTCGTCACTTTATCATGTATTCAACGGATCACTTGGAGCCGGTGAGTGTCTCTTTGTTGGCCGGTAGTAGTAGCACCGGCTGTCTCTCCGCTCTGCAGTAGATGAGCACGCTACTGCGCGTGGCTGGGAGAGACTCCCCAGCGCGCACCCCCACATCTCCCCCGTACGCGCAATAAAAAAAAAGGTTGATTGGATGCGCGTTCACATTATTGGCGTCAAACAAATCACGGTGTGTTTGTGTCGTTTAACTCTCGATTCTCGATAAGGCCTAATATCGAGTGCATTTCGACGCTTCTCAAACGTAAAGGGTTTGGTAGAATATTGTTCTAGGTGTCGAGGAGAAACGTGGTCGTTAGTTAATTAATTAATTAACGCGTACCTCCACGAGGAGACCCCGGGGACCTGCGTGCTAATCCGCAAAACGCCATTCTGCACGAGAGCTAATAAACATCACTTAAATATGCCGAGGAGAGCGAGACGAGGGTAATGTGCACGTGTCGTTATGCCTCAACATAACAGCACCACAAACATGCGACTTTAGATCCACAGCGTTTACACCCACTTGCAAATGTACATCTATCGGGTAACACATATAACCACGTGTAGCTGGAATTGTAACATAAGCCAACATTGGGGTTTGTGAATTCACATCAATATGAATGAACATCAGGCCAATGGCCTACGTTGAATGACACAATTTCTATGCACAAATATATGATGTTTTTTTCAGTCTGTTCAACAGAAATATAGTCTGTTATCTCTAATTTAACATATACTAGTTACAATTAAATCAATTATATTTGTACTCTGCTTGATAGGAGAATTAACAACCTAAATAACTCTAAACATTTACTGTTTACTTTACTATCACTTGGTGGAACACTTTCTCATGTAGGCTACTCAGTAGGCTACAGCTACAGCAAAGTATGAATGACCTTACTGTGTCTTGTCGATTATATCTATTAGCGACCAACTGTGGTACTTTATTCTTTCTAGATTCATTCATATTCGACTGTACTTCTATTCCACAAAAACGATTTACTCAGTCTTAACACATCCAATATCTGATGAAATCCACGTCCTCTAATTGAGACATTTTGATGTGAATACATAAGAGTATGTATGTATTGATTTATTAGAAACAATCATATCATTTAGTCTCTTTTGCAATGTTCCAAATTAGACTTAGAACGTTAAATCATCTACTGCACGGTCTACCCTGATGTTGAATGCAACACTTTAAACCCTAGCTGAGATAACAGCCTGGGTTGTATTCTGATATGATGAGCCTTGTCTTCTAGACCGAGAGAACAGGAGGAAGAGGATGGCGAAGACCTTCAGGACAGCAGTGGGCTGCAGGCGGCTCTTCATTCACGCAAAGAGCAGAAGAGAAGGTGGGAGGGGGGGGAGCCAACTTATATCTGTCATCTATTGCTATCATCTAAGATACCTTATTCGGGGACAGCAACCTGTGTGTGTGTGTGTGTGTGTGTGTGTGTGTGTGTGTGTGTGTGTGTGTGTGTGTGTGTGTGTGTGTGTGTGTGTGTGTGTGTGTGTGTGTGTGTGTGTGTGTGTGTGTGTGTGTGTGTGTGTGTGTGTGTGTGTTACCGTTGGTTACCAGGCTCCACATCAGGAGTTCCTGTCAGAGCCTGTGCGATCTCCTGCCGTTCGTCGAAGGACCCCTTGACACGGCGACCACCCTAGAACTCACGGCGAGATACATCGGCTACATTAAAACCCACCTGCCCCCAGACCTCCTCGCCACGGTAGAAACCCTGTCCTTCTGCTCATCTACCTGTTCGTCTGTCCGTCTCCTCTGTCTGTCGGTGGTCCGTCAGTCTGTCTGTCCGTCTGTGTTCTCCATCAGTCTGTGATCTGCATGTTCAGCATTAGAAGCTGTGTGTGTTTTTTCTCTCCAGGTTAATAGAACGGTAGAGCAGAACATGAGGGGCTCATGGCAAAAGCGAGAGAATTCGTCAAAGAAAAGGTCAGCGGTTACAATGGCAACATAGCAAGTTCCTTCTGGCCGATAAACAACAATGCTTTACACGTACACTGCCGTCCCGTGACCCTAGGAAGACGAGTGGTCTGAGGAAGAACACCACACAGCGGTCCAAACCATCTGCCGAGAAGACTCCTGACAGTACAATTAATTACTTTTTCTTATTGAAGTACCCCTACTTTTACATGCATGCCATTGCATTTCCATTGTATTTCTATTGTAATACATAATATGTAATGCAATAGAAATACAATGGAAATGCAAAACATATGCAAAGTATATATATATATATATATATATATATATATATATATATATATATATATATATATATATATTATGTAATACATATATATATATATACTTTGCATATGTTTTGTATTTTGTAGCTCTTGCATCTCTTTATTTCAAAGAAAATGGTTGTAATTGTTTTTTATTACCGCCTGTACTTACTTCTGCCTTGCGTGACGTCCATGTTTCCCATGTGGCATTAATAAAGAGCTCTTGATCCTACTTTATGGTATTCTCAGATGCTGCCCTCTGGAGGAACGTCCAGCCCCTGATTAGTGTGTTGGCCAACCATCCCAACGATCAGACCGCCGCCCCTCTTCTCTTTGCCGATCGACCCTCTCCTCCACCCCAACCTCCTCCAACCGGCGCCGTTGTCACGCCAATACTGCTGGACAAGTCGTCGGTGCCTCGTGGACAGATGCTGCCTCTGTGTCAGGAGCAGTCCTTCTCCTCCTTCTCTGCCCCCACCTCCTCCTCCTCCTCCTTCTCTGCCACCTCCTCCTCCTTCTCTGCCCCCACCTTCTCCTCCTTCTCTGCCCCCACCTCCTCCTCCTCCTCCTTCTCTGCCCCCACCTCCTCCTCCTCCTCCTTCGCTGCCCCCACCTTCTCCTCCTTCTCTGCCCCCACCTCCTCCTCCTTCCAATATGTAGAGAACAACTGGATGGCCCCCTCTCCGCCGGCATTCTCTAGTCCAGCCCTCCCTAGCCCCACCTTCTCCGGCACCTCCTGCCCCAGCACTGCCCTTAACGCCATGACGTCATCAACAAACGCCAGCCATAGGGGCGTCCTGCCAGGACCCACCGACACCGCCCTGGGGGGCGAGTCCGCAGCCGATCACGTTGTGACGCTGCAGATCATGGACGTCGCTGCCCCCAACGTGACTGACGCAGGATCAGGTGAGCTCGCGACGGCGACGGCGACGGCGGTGAACTTGGACGCGGTCTGGGACCATCAGGATCAGACCATCGTGCTTATCGTGCTGCCTCCCGCTATCAGTGACGTCACAACCACTCAGGGGCATCATCTGCCGCAAGAGCTGTCGTCGGCGGCGGCGCTGGAGAGAGAGAACGCCACCGTGGCGGCCGCAGGGTCAGCGACGGCGTCGGGAAGGTGGGAGGCTTCGTTTGACGCCCCAGTCCAGCAGAGTGGCGTCAGTGGTAGTCCAATCACGACGGGCGCTAAGGGCAAGGTTGGTCCCTATTGGCTGGACCTGCTGTTTGATGACAGCCTGTGCATCCCGGAGGCCATATTTGAAAATAATCAGACGGTGGAGGATCACACCAACGACCAAACACTTGCCACATTGTAGTGTCAGCTATCTGTTGCGTCCGGCAAGGATATATATATTTTGATTTGTAATGTTAATTTTCTAGTTGGTGACGTTAGTATTCAGCCTTAATGTAAAGGTAAAAAATTAACACAGAAGCTAAGCCGAATTGCTTTCGTTCTTCAGCATTGTTTGTTTGCGTTTTCCATCTCTTGTCATTTCGGGTAACATACATGACTAGTTAATTGTCATTTACTTTTTTTTTGTTTACTTGACAATAAAATATTTGTTCAACAGCACTAATTCTTTACTTTTATGATGGATGAATTGATCAATGTTTGTTTAACGTAATTGCCTGTTACGTTATACCAGTATTTATCTGGTTTATCTTAATGTTACTAAACGTTTGTATCTTACATGAATGAGAACGTGATTTGAGGTGAAATCCAAAACAATGATTCAAAATAGAAAACGGTCCGGGCATAGCCATATAGGTCATAGCTGTTATACTTGAGCCACTAGGTGGGGTTGTAGGGCTAAAATAAAATCTCTTGGACAACGCCAAATACAATCCCATTTAACACTGAAACTTTATTTCACACGTTGTTAGTAAGAAATGATGGTGGTGCATTTCTTTGCTAGTTACATTTATAATTGTTACCAATGTTCACAAGCATGAACTTAAGAATGATCAGATATCACCCAGGAACAGTGATCCTGTCTTCGCTGCTCGTCGTGTTAGAAATGGGGCATATTCAAGCCACACAACAATTATTTGCCTTTTACTTACAAATTACTTTGTAACTTCATACAATCAGACAGCTTTGGAAACACAGTGGTACTACACTCTTCCAGTTACAGTGTTGACTATAGCAGCTTGGTCGATTTCTGTTACAATACAAAAGATCGATAAACTGTTAAAAAACTCAACCAAACTTAAGTTTCATCGCAAATTAACTTAACGGTAGTTACAGGCACAGTAGGTAGCTTAGTTTTGTTTCGAAAATTGTAAAGCTGGCAGTAGAGTGGGATTGAACCGTGAATCTGGCCCTTCTGTCGCAATTGGTATTATTGTTTGGTTTTTGTTTTTTCAAAGCAGATATAAAAGCAGTCTCAATGAAAATCTGCCAACGTCATCTTTCGAAGGGATGAGGCAGACTCGATCAAAGACCAGGCGTTTTAGGATTCTAACATACCATCGAAGCCTTCCTGAACATCTTTGGAAAAATATTATGCAACGTACAGCTCCAACCATTATTTCACATTATTATTGAATATATTATTATATATCCAGTACAACACAGAGGTTCCCATGGAAACAGGGGACATTTAATTATTACACTGCATTTCTCACCATCAAACCAAACTGTTAAAGGGTAAAGTGCTCAGAACCAGTCAATTCTAAAACTAAAGAGTATATACTTAAAGATAAACATTTGTCGTAAATAAAGCTCTTTAAATATAGATTTCGGTTTTTTGGTCAGAATCGATATGGAAAGGATATGCGTTAAGGCAGTTCTGCGTTGAGGGAGCCCGGTAAAGTTATTTCTTAAACTTCTCCATTTGTTTCTCTTGCCCTGGTGCATCCTGGAGCTTGTAGTCTTCCAGCAGAGCCGCTGCCGTCTGCTTGCCAGTCCTTTTCACCACGGCCTTGATGCCGAGGTTGTCGATGTTGAAGGCCGTCACGCCCACGTTGATGGCGGAGTTCATGGCGAGGTCGGTGGCCTGGCCAGCCGCTGAGCCGTACCTTAAGCGTGGAGTTAGCGGGAAGGAGAGGAAGAGAGAGAGATTCACAGAGAATGGGTGGAAAGAGACGGGGGGGGGTAGAAACATTCATAGGTGGAAAAAGAGGAAGAGAAAGAGGAACACGGACAGGTTAAAGACACGAGGGCGAAAAAAGTTTGAAATAACCCG
Organism: Gadus chalcogrammus; assembly: GCF_026213295.1. Classification (NCBI taxonomy): domain Eukaryota; kingdom Metazoa; phylum Chordata; class Actinopteri; order Gadiformes; family Gadidae; genus Gadus; species Gadus chalcogrammus. Next base: position 3,876,007 of record NC_079427.1, read on the forward strand.
AGTGTAAAAGACAAAAACAAAAGAAAGGAGAGAGATGTCAGGCCAGGGTGACATGCAAGGCAGGATCCCAACCATGCATTGTCATCATCACCAACCCAATCGCTACCCCCAATCGTCGCCCCTTATAAATACCCATCGTCTGTGCGGCAATTAGGCAATTAAGGACCACAAAATCTTTCCCCTCTGATCTGTTATAATGGGAATACTATTAATTATATTTTAATTACGGAAAGGGGGGGGGGGGGGGGAGAGAGAGAGAGAGCAGGAGATCTTTCTTGAGAGAAGGCACCAAGAGCAGATACCCGACCAGAGAGGGTGGGGGGGGTTGCAGGAGGGTGAATTAACCCTAGCCATGATTACTCTACCCAACTGCATTCTGGGTAATCAGTTGAGAACAAAGTTAATGCAGGAGATGAATGAGAGGAGTTTAACAGCAATTGATTAAAGAGTTAAGTTAGGGAGAGGCAGACTCCTTTGGGGGTCTCTGGAGACCCCTATATCTGTAAAGCAAGTGGAAGAGAAATATATGAGCCGTCGTTTGCTTTCTGTGTTTGAACGAACACAGAAAGCCTTTCCAAAAGCAAACATCTGACATCGGGCTTGTCTGTAAGGTTTTGGGACAAGTTCTGAGTTTTCTTTCTTGAGCATTTGTCAAAAGATTTTCCAATTTTGGAAAAACCTCTGGAGCTGTGAAGTGAGCCAAACACGACGCAAGTAGATGGACTATAAAGCCTTACTTGTGTTTTACGGTGGTGACCGTTTCTGAAGCGACATTCGTGGTGATGTTTTTTGCTGCGCATTCCAAGCCGGTCCACATGGTGGCGAACCCTGTCGAGGGAGACCGAAAATGTTACTTTAATAACATCTTAAAGGGACACTGTGTAAAAATTACTCAAACTTATTCAATTATTCAAACTAATAGTGCTCGCTTGTTCAAAAACTACGGTGGGCAGTATGTGCCAAGAAGCTGTGTCATGACATCCAATACTACCTCATCGAGTCATTCGAGTGATGATGAGGTTCGTCATTTCAAACAAATTTCATACTGCATTGAATCATTAGTGTAAGCTAATAATGTATGAGTAATTATTCCTCGAGCAAGATAGTGAATTATTTCAGTCATCATTCACGCTGGCTCAGAGTGAAAACGCGTTTTCATTTCCTGTACCCTGTAGTGCTTTTTGTCCCTCTCGGCAGTTCATAGACCGGAAGAACATGGAAGCCTCCATGAAGCTTACCCGTCCTATGTAACTACATATTAATTATTCTTCGCTCAGGAGGATAAGTGAGATTTTTGGCAGAGATCATTTACACCAATGAGGACATATTTATGAATGAATACGTTGATTTGAGGTAATAAATGACTTAAAATATTACACAGTGTCCCTTTAACACCGACGATGACTGAGAACAGCATCCCCCATTTCCATGTAGACTTAAACATAGTTTGGTCTTTAATATACATTACTTGATCCTTTGCTTTACTGCATTCAAGTGTCTTTAAGATTTCTTTTAAGCATTTGAATCAACTTCAGTGTGACTTTTATGTTGCCATGCCAAGCAGTTTTCTTCCCAAGTAAAGCTGAATTGATTCATTCATAGATATTTCTCAGTCCTACCTTGTACTCCGCTGGCCGCCACCACCATGGCGCCTTCAATGTTGGAGCGGCCATCTTTGTCCTTCTTCATGGACTCCGGGATCAGTTTACCCCCGTGCTTTTTCACGTGAGGCGCCATTTCCCGACCGACGCAGCCCGCCACGGTGACAACGCCGTCCACTGCAGGGATGGACGGAGACAGGTCATTGACGGGGTGATATCATGTTTTTTTCGACTTTTCCCTTTGCTTTTATATGACATATGTATACATGTTTTACGTCTGCTAGAAAAATCTAAGTCCGAGCCAGGGGGAGTATTTGTACGCACTGAGAAAGCCACTCAATAAGTGTGTGTAACAGCTGGATTACGCTCCAAATTCACTTCTGTAATAGTGTGACGTGCAGTGGGCGGGGCTGAAGTGCAGAAGTCGTGCCTCCCTGCTACCCACAATGTTTCCAACTTCTCGGGTGTGAATTTGCAGACACACGCCCAAAGCATTCGACCAATCACAACAGAGTGGGCGTGCTGACCAATCAGAGTAGACGGGTCTACTCGGGGTCGGGATAGGGGCCTTAAAGCAACATGACACAAAACAGAACATTTTTTGAAAGATGCTAAAATTGGTTTTGCAGAAACAAAAAGAGTGTGAGAATAAGAAGGGGAACTTTTAAAATACAGGCATGTATCCCCAGGAAAAGGTAGGGGTTAGGCGGTGAACACAGAGACAGGTGATTAAAGTGCCAGTAGGGGTTAGGCATTGACTACAGAGACGGTCAACAGGGATGCCAGAGTTTTATAAATCCAGGGTGGTGAAAGTAGTAGTATGGAACCTCTGTTCATTTTCAATTTCCAAAGGGCGTCACCAACAGGCACAGACCAAAATGCCTCTGGACGCCATTGGATAGGCCCTCAACCAATCAGCACTGAGTGACGAAAAAATGACATCTTTCTTCTCAAACAAAAGCTTCAAGTGCAGTCTTCGGTCGTTCTTTTTGTGAAAATAAACCGTTGCACGTTTAATACCAGCCCAAAGACGGAATCAACAGACAGTTCTACATCAGCAGCAGCAGCCATCTCTGGCTACTTATCCAGCTTCATGTTGGGGAAATGGTCGTGATTGATCGGTCTAGTTTTTCCTGGGCAGAGAGAATGTTGTGGAGGAGTGAGGCAAGACCTATCTGCAGAGCAAATGAAACATGAGTTCTCTGAGATTCCTCTGGTACCCAGTGCTGGAAGATTAAAGGGGACCTATTATGCTTTTTCGACTTTTATGACCTATAAACGTTGTTATAATGATTGATAGTCATGTTTAACCATACTAAAGTGTCCAATAATGACGTACATGCATTTCGACGTATTCCCTGCTGACAGTCTGGGGTGGCTGTGCAGAGCGCTAAACACTCGGAACAACGTTTGCGATTCACTTGTTCACATTTCCGGGAAATCATCTACGTAGAGGCACTCCTGCCGCAACCCCATATGCCTGGTCAAATCAGATTTGGAGAGGAGGAGGGGGTGGAGCTCGACTGCCCTTCGCAGGTCTTCCGGAAGGTAACCAATCACAACGGAGTGGGGTTGGCAGGAGGGGGGCGAGGGGGCGGAGAAAGACGAAACCGAGCGTTGACAGAGAAGGCTGAAAGCGGCCAGATGAGAGGAAGAGTTTCCCGAAAATCGACATAATTTTTTGTGCTGTGATTCGTGTCAGGTTGCGCTATAGGAGTCATTAATAAGAAATGAAGACCAGAACAGTAGTATAATAGGGTCTCTTTAAAGAACTCACCCAGGAACTGGCTGACGCGGACAGCGCCCCCGGTGGCCTGCTTGGCGACCTGCAGGCTCTTGGCGACCGACGGGCTGACCTGCGTGGGGGTGTCCTCCGGCGTGATGTGCTCCCGCAGTTTGGACGCCCCCTTCTGGATGGCTATGTTGGTGTACTCCGCTCCCTTCACCAGGCCCCAGCTCAGCCACGACGCCCCTGGAACCCGACAACAACCACAACAACAGACTAAGAGGGTCAGTCTCCCTGGGTGGTGCACAGAACCTCGGTATTACTGCTAGCGTCTGGTTAGCTCTGGTGGCTCCAGGTTTAAAAAGGCTCAGAGATCCCAGACCTGTGAGGATGCCACTGGCCACTCGCTCGCTCCACTCGGGCAGGCCCTCGTTCTCCTCGGGGTCCTCCTCCCCCGTCGCGGCCTGCCGTGGCCGGGCCGGGACCAGGGCGGCGGTCGCCCCCTGCTGGGGGGCCAGAGGCACCTTCTGGCTGAGGTTGATGGAGTCGGCCGCCTCGTCTGGGGGCTGACAGCAGCAGAGACACATCAGCACAGCGGGCCCTGAACACACGGCGATCGGAGACGCATCCCGCGCACACGCGCGCCCCGGGACACCGGCACCCAGATACAAAACGCAGCGCAGAGGTCTGCGCTTGGCTCTCGTGATCTCCTTCTCTGTGCTCCTCACTCTTTCCCCATTTCTCCCTTTCTTTCTTTCTTTCCCTCTCTCTTCCCTTCTTTCCCTCTCTCTTCTCTTCCCTTCTTTCCCTCTCTCTTCTCTTCCCTTCTTTCACTCTCTTCTCTTCCCTTCTTTCGCTCTCTCTATTTCTCTCCCTCTCCCTTCATATTTCAAGCTCTCCCTATCTCCATCGAGAACACATCCTCTCATTGTGCTCTGGACATTCACAATGCCATCGTTTCTTTCCATCAAACTGAATCGGGGCTTTGAGAATTTTCTGCAACGGAGGATGCTGATTCCCCCAATATATGATTAGATTACTTAATAATAAAATAAGGAGATCTGCATGATAAAGCATTCAGAATTGTTTTGTATACTGTGATTATTCCCAGCTTGAATTGTTAATCGCTTTGGATAAAAGCGTCTGCTAGATGATTATCTCCCTAATTAGGTTTTAGATAACTAATCTAAAATTTGATGGTGGACCACCTCATATCTTGATTTCTTTCTTTTCTTCATATTTGTTTCGACCAATCATGTGCCCGGAGCCTGGAAGCAGCGTTTAATTGGTGACCACAAACTCGGCCACCAGTAGTAGCCCGTCTAAAAAGGTTTCAAATCCCCAAAACAGCGGATTACTGTTTCTCTTTGGTAGAATATCCCCATAACCAAAACAGGAAAGTGTAACCCCAACCCTTCAGTTTTATAGTCCTGGCCCAGGCTCTGTGCCGTTTGCCCCAGAAGTCCTGCTTTAACATAGAAGAACTGCTGAATCCGAGATTAGCTACGTGTCTAAAACATTAATGTGAAAGACTAGGGTGTCAAGAGAGAAAAATACAAAGTGCCTACTTTCATAAAGGGCATCAACAGGCAGTCCATTGGAGGCGATGTCCGGCCTGTCCATAAAAAGGACCCCGACCTAATCTAGCTAGAGGACACTGCTAGAGAGACTAGGAGAGACGCTGTCCCTCACTCAGAGGTCCACCGCTCCCCACTAAGAGCATTAGGGGTTATTACCGTGTCTTGGCTGACTCATCTTAAATCCCCGGGCTGATGCAGGAGAGGTAGAGGAGACAGAGAGCTACAGCGTCAACAACAGTGTAGCACTGGGCCGCGCGGGACCTGACTATCGACACAACAGTCAGCACAAACGGTTGGCCGATTTGCTCGCTAGAGCGGGACATAATTACAGCGACTCCCCCAATAAGTCGAATGGTGATTTGTAGAACAGTTTGAATTGACTTGGTTAGCTTGGAAGTAAACCTAGTAAGTTTCTAATAAGGCCTAAAAAAAAAAAAAGTTTGGTTCCTGTTGGTTGTCAGTTGAGGTCATGGGTAGGTAGGGAATTTATTTTATTTTTTTATTTTATTTTTTCCAGTGGCAGCGAATGATAGGTAGGTTGTTTTCATTAAAAAACGAGAAAATTCGCTCATCCTTGTACAGAATGAAGAGGTGCTGTACAAAAACGTAATTATAGTTTGCATCAAAAAAAAGAAAAATCGTTAATTTGGGTCGCACATAAATTGACAGGGTCGGTCGGAAACCAGAACCAAACAAAAAAAAATTCAGTCCGGAAATGCAAGGAATGTATTCGAGACAGCAGTGTGGGCAGAAGCCTCATCACCTTTTGATAAACAACCTGAATAGTCCCTGTAGGAGTCCACACAGACAGATTCTAAGCCGGTCAGCCGGCGGTAATGCAGATCCTCACCTGAACTCTGAGGTCCGTCATCTGGGCCAGCAGGTCCTGGAACAGCTCCCGGTCGGCGGCGGGAAGCTCCGCGGACAGGACCACGCCCACGTAGGAGCCGGGCGCCGCCGCCATCATGTCCGGGAACATGTAGACCCCCGTGTTGCACAGCAGGGCCGGGGTCTCTGAGGCCATCAGGGGGTAGAGCCAGTCGCACACCTGCCGGCGGAGAGGAAGGTCGCGCATCAAAGTACCGCTCAGCTCTCATCAACTCAAGGAACTGGGGTCTCGTTTAGAACCGTTGCGTACGCGCAAAACGGGGCCGAAATCGGCGTACGTGACTTTCCACGCCAAGGTTGTGATCTATAAAAAAAAAAAACTTGACGGGAGAATGTGCGCAGCCCTAAGCAAACTCTGACCCACGCGTACGCAGGGTTTTATAAATCTGAATATTTGTGGGCGCACGCAAAACTTGGCTTTTGGGCGTACGTACACTTTTAGTAAAGATCCCACGCACAGTTTTATAAATGAGACCCCTGGTCATCACATTCAGAGTATTTTGAAGCCAATGAGCTTTACTATTATTGACTAGTTTGACATTTAGTAGATGCTGCTTTATCCAAAGCTGGGGACATTGGTTTCATATGCATGTCATTAATGCAGGTTAGGTGGTGCACGGTGTAATGTGTAACATTATCCCGTGCAAGGTGTGTCATCATAAATGTAGCCTAAAATGTGCCCAGTGCTATTAAAAATGAATTCACAAAAAGTCATGAAAATTTGAGAGATGACTGATGAGTCTTACAGTCTACTTACCCTACAAATAGACCAAGTAAATAGGTTAACAGTAACCCTAAGTTTGACTTCACGAATACATTTTATGATGCCATGTTTTCTTCCCAGGGGTGTTGAACTACCGTACAAGCGTTTTATTTCAACACCGATCAGGATCAGGATCAGTGCTTACTGTCTGCTGGGTGTGTAAACATACTGAACTTTGGGCCCTTCAACACAAATCCTCATGTACTGCTTGAGGGATAATGGCCGCCTGGACAAAGCCAAAATAAGGGGAACCTTTATTTCCTTCTCAATAGCGCTTCTAGAATTACAGAGCATGACGGCTAAGAAGGCTTGATGACTACCCGTGTGTAATTCCCACAGAGTCCACAAGACCGACTATGGGAATTGGGGAATTCCTATGTGCCCACGCTTGACTGTTTACTGAAAGGATGCTCAAAAGAAAGTTTGAGATTCGATTTTTCGATCTCTACCAGGAGCCAACTGGCCTGTAGGCTGCTTGGTTGAAGGACTGGTGAAGAGATGCAGCATGATAACGTTGCGATTGATTGTAGATAACATCAGCATAAAATATCATTCATCTTAAAACCTCATAAAGGAATGTTTACACACTATACTAACAGCTTGATTATAGTTTTGAATGAGAGCCCTTTCGGTTTACCTTTAATCTTAGTTTACTATGTGTAAACTACAGCCAAAGTCTTGTTGAGATAGCATAAGATAACTTAGTAATTGGTGCGTGTCGAGAATACAAATAAAGATATTGGACCATATGAAGTGTCCATAACTATTGTCACACTGCATTTCATTCATCAGCAAAGATCAACAACACACCGGCCTAGTCTGGCGTTCAACAGACGATGACCACGGTCACGCCGTCTGCCGCCAGAGTGGCTGATTCGTGAAGCCCAGGATGACATTATCGCCAGGGATGCCTGTGGATTAGGGACTCTGTAACTGGATCACATGATCCAGGACACGCGCTGACTAACGCAGATCATTAACGGGACGCCTATCTCCTCTTCCCTCCTCCTCCTCCTCCTCCTCCTCCTCCTCACTCGATTAGCTCATCAGTGAGTCGTGTCACCATATTACCAAAACAGGTCAAAGGTCAAAGTCTGTCACAGCGCTATCAGAACAAGCCACAGCCAGAGTGAACCAAACGTCTGGCTACTCTTCAAAGAGGGCATTTGAATGTCCCTTTGTGTAGCAAAAATAATAGGCTAAAAGTTTGTACTACAAATAAAATGTAGACTCTCAGCCAAAAGGTACTGGATCTGTTTACATAATCAGCCCCCCCCACCCCCTCCATAATTCCCTGCAAGTTTATTTTTATAAAAAAGGTGTCCGTGGCTGCATGGACAAATAGTTGATCCCCATCCCCTTAGGAACCTTCGAGCGCCCAGCCAGGTGAACTGACCTGCAGGAACGCCGGGGGTCTGCTGGGGGCTCCTCGCGGCCGCTCGCCGGTGAAGCGCACCAGGCGCAGGACGCCCGGGTATGACGGCGCGCTGACCTGGCCGTCGGGCGTCACGAAGAACAACTGCACGCCGTGCGGCAGGAAGAGCAGCTCCTCCGCCTCCTCGCCGAGGCTCTGAGAGGGGGCTGAGAAGGAGGAGGTGGGGGAGGAGGAGGACGAGGAGGAGGAGGCGGCGGCGGCGGAGTTGGACTTCTGCGAGTAGAACTCCTGGCCCACCAGGGAGAGCTCCCCGCTCTCCGTCCCGTAGGAGATGGAGAGGTGTCCGTCGGCGGCCTGGGGGGAGTAGGCGGGGGGGTTCTCGGCGGGGGAGGTCCCGGCCGGTCGCGGGGGGGCGGAGGGGACGGGCGTCACTCCGGGGCCGCGGCTGGGCCTCAGCGGCGAGACCGGCCTCTTCGGTTTCCCCGGCTTCTCATCGGTGGAGAGCTTAGGGTAGAGAAGACCCTGGGGGCCCGCGGCGACCGCCTCTGACGTTGCCGCGGCGACGCCGGGTCCCGGTCCTCCGTCGGCGGCGGCGTCGCCGTCGTCCCTGGTCTCGAGGATGGCCAGTCTGGTGGTGATGTTGTTCAGGGTCTCCCTCATCTTCTCCTGCATCTGCCTGGCCGCGTCCCAGGAGCTGCCCACACACTCGCCCCCCTGCGACGGCACGCTGGTGGCCCTCAGCAAGTGCTGCCGGCCCTGCTGGTACAGCTCCAGGGCCCGGCCCCGATGCCCGGCCTCGTCCTCGGTCAGGGCCTTGTGGAGGCAGTCGAAGGCCCTCTCGTAGCCGTCCTTGATCACCTGGAGCCGTGCGTTATCGAAGGCATCCTGTTTGCCTTTCTCCATGCCTGACGATAACCAGTTGGTGGGGGAGGAGGTGTTAGTGGACGACACTATATCGATAGGAAGAGGAGCTTTCAAAACATGAGTGGCTTTGCAGAATTCTGCTGTACGGTTTTTGTTTTGTTTCAACTAAAACTACGTGTGCATTGTTTACACTAGGCAGGCACTGTCCCAGACCAGCTAAATAATATATAGTCCATCCTCTCTTAAGAGATTACCCTTCTTGCTCTTTAAAGAACAGCATGAAGTACTGACATGATCAAAATCAATATCAAAACAGGGTCAGTTCTTTATTCACTAGCTCTATATCGAACTTAAAATATTTGTATTACACCCATACCGTCATCTTTAGGGCTAACGATTCCCTAATTATGGTTAATGAGCCATTCAACAGCAAACAATTGCGATGCGTAGTAACTTAAAAACACCTGTGGCATGTCTTTGCACAAGCCTGCTGAATGCAGTTTACAACATTTAAACACATTCAGTTACAGTTAATTCGACGTCCCTGATTCGGGGGACCTTGGCAGTTTGTAATGTACTTGTAAAGTAGTTAAACAACTAGGGTGAAGAGCCTCCAGATGTTTGCGAAGATACATGGAGGGACAAGTTGCGTTGTCTTCACTCACTACGCCATAGGTCACACATGAACTCACCGTAGCCCAGGACAGAAAGCACGCCAAGTAACGTAAGTTGCAGAGGTCCTTTTACTTCAGAGGGTTATAGCTGTATGTGAAGCGTTTTCTCTATGACACCACGGAAACTTCCCCACGGTCTATATCCAAAATAATGCAAGGATCCAGAGGTGTGTCACGCCTTGCGTCATGCTATCCCAGAGATAAATAAAAACCCAAAAAGAAAACGCGATCGGTTTTCTACGGTGCGCAAGAAGGAACATACGGCAAAGGAGCCTTTGTCGACTCAATGACGCCCCCTCTGTGTATTTGATGAATAGATAAAAATATATCCACTCAAGGTTAATCAGCAATTTGATTGATGTTCTGAAGACAAAGCATTCTCCCCCAATTAGGGAAAACCATGTGATTTAAAGAATAAATTAGTAGTTATCTTCTTCTAGTTTTTTGTTCAATTGATCAGTGATCAACTGATGTATGACCTCTACTGACCTATGCACACTAACAAGAGTACTTTCATGGGTCACAATTGATACATGTCTGAGACCCTGAGGGAGCGAGAGAGAGAGAGAGAGAGAGAGAGAGAGAGAGAGAGAGAGAGAGAGAGAGAGAGAGAGAGAGAGAGAGAGAGAGAGAGAGAGAGAGAGAGAGAGAGAGAGAGAGAGAGAAATGTAACTGCGAGGCGGTATGTCTGTACTTTTTGCCTGTCAGACATTAAAACAGTCAAATAAACGTCAGAACGGTTGGAGTGAAAACCAACCTATGCCTGTACTGCCATACAAGCCTGTCTATGAAGCTATAACCATAATGACTACTCGTTATTGTACAAAATGAACCTGTGAACCTTTACAAGTATATGTACTTGACGGACTTGACTGATTGATTCATCCATTCCATTGTGACACCATATAGCTAAATATTAGCAAACAATCCTAGCATTCAATTTATGGTATTATAAATAGGCCTATATATTTTATGCTAATTATATTTGGTATAATTAGCTTAAGTTTACTTGTGATTTAAGAATGTAGTCGGCTTTAGAGTGGCTCTGTTTTTTCATCCTCATTGTTGTTTATTTAATGCCCTTAATATATAAAATAAACTGTTGTTCCATGTTCCCCTTTTTATGAGTCCGTATGGACTGAGTTACGTTGCATCTAATAACAGTACACAAGAAACGCCTGCAGGGGACGCCACATCTTCGTTTCCATGAAGCGCCGGGGCTAGAGCTGGAAGGGAGCGCACGAATGGGGACAGGCCAGCTAGACGATCCCCCTGTCCTGCACACTGCACTAAACAGCTCGGATGTCCTGCTAGATCGTTTAAGACATGTAGCTTTAAATTGTATCCAGAGAATGACAATACTATTCAATAAAAAAACAACATAATATTTTATATATAGTATGATATAATACTATAGAAAAGTATATTTTGCACAATTAATCAATTATGAAATGGATAATATTATCACCGTTTTGAAATATTAAGATAAGTAAGTAATCAGATATATAATATTGTTATAATTATGCAATAGATTGTGTTTTATATATTATTATACTTATTATAATTATGCAGTCTTCAACTAAATGGACTATGAAGCGTCATTAATGTTGAAACATTCCAGTAACCTGGAATCCCTGTTGGCTTTAAGACAACATGAGCTCCAGAAGGAGAAGTCATTAATTCACATTCTGCTCCTCTTCACTTGATTTTTCTAAAACATTTCCGTACAACATACAAAAAATAACAAGGGGACACAAGAGATTTTCATTTTCCAAGCCTACAGATTGTTTGGATTTGTAACTGATTCATGGCTGGTTAAAATGCAACTTCCTCAGTTCAACTCCTGCAACGTTATGAATTTATACACACATTTATATTGTGTATTTTGGCACTACTTTATTTCACCTGAATCACCCTATGATCCTATATACTATCAAGATAACATGCTAATTATACTGGCATGTTAAGTATGTAGCATTCTAAATATTGAATGTTTCACTTACACGTATCATACCATTCTAAGTATCCTAAGATGCTAATTACCCAAACACGCTAAATATCCAAATAATATGCTAAATAGTCTAAATGCCAAGCACTCTCAACTGCTCAACTGGTAGATCAGGCATCTACATGGCCTGGAGTAGGGGTTTGATTCCCTCTCCAGCTCAACAGGTTGTGCAAGGCATTTACCCCAGCAGGATTAATGCCAGTTGATTTCCACCGAATCACATATAGTATTACCCTAACAAGCTAAGTACTCTAGCATGTGTGTTTTTGGAGGAAAGCAGAGAATCCCAGGTGAACACAAGAAGTAAACTCCACACAGGAAGTTACCACACAGACTTTGGAGCACTCGCAGTATAGTATGTGATGAGGCCCAGTACTTCAAGACTCCTGACCATCGAACCCATGTCTAACTGACCTTTACCTAAGAGTTCCATCCCCTGTGCACTCTACTCTATACCAACATATTCATGTGCTAATTGAACTGTGTAGATTCATAAAGACGACCACAACAACAATATGTATATATATATTAAAAAATATATATATATATACGGTATATATATTTATAGAGAGAGAGAGAGAGAGAGAGAGAGAGAGAGAGAGAGAGAGAGAGAGAGGGAAAAAAAGAGAGACATGCACACAGATACACATGTGCATCATTCATGTATATGTAGGCACTCACATGTACATGTACAATAGGTACAATTAATGAATATTCTATTCTAACAAAGACTCCCTAGATATGCTCGGGTCTAATCAACATGATTTATGAGATGATCCATATCCATTTCATGAAGTCTATGGATCATCTCATAGTCTAGCTTTTGAACACAAGTTTAATTCATGTGAAGACTTGGGAAGGAGGAGGGCCGATGAAGTGATGTCTTCAAATAGTCCGCCCTACAGTGAGGGCTTCACGCCAGCACAAACTTTCTCCTGTATCCAGCGGTTTTCAGCACCTGCCTCAACCTATCAATGCATTGCAGGATCTCCGCTCTTTATTGTCAGAAGTTAGAATGCATTGAAGATGTACTCAGCATGCTAGCGCAGATCGAGGAATGTTAGCATGGGGGAGGTGTGTCTATTAGGACCCCTTTATTGTTGAGTCAATAAAACGTGAAATTTCATGTGGCGAGGTTAATTATGCTGCTGCAACAAAGGTTGAATATTTCATTTGTGTGCACTGTTCCTTCACAATATCTGTCCATCGTTCTACCGCTCTATCTATCTATCTATCTATCTATCTATCTATCTATCTATCTATCTATCTATCTATCTATCTATCTATCTATCTATCTATCTGTCTGTCTGTCTGTCTGTCTGTCTGTCTGTCTGTCTGTCTGTCTGTCTGTCCGTCCGTCCGTCCGTCCGTCCGTCCGTCCGTCCGTCCGTCCGTCCGTCCGTCCGTCCGTCCGTCCGTCTGTCTGTTTGTCTGTCTGTCTGTCTGTCGGTCGGTCTCTGTCTATCTGTATGGCCTATCTCATTCGATAATTTTTTCGGTCAGTAAGTCAGTCGGTCTCAGTATAATCTAGTCAAGTTCTTAGTTCACTGAATTATTAGGAAACAATTGTTACAGAAATACAAAAAAAAATCAGAAACAGATAATATGACATTCAAATCAATCCAGAGTCAGACCAAGTGTGTGAGGGGATTTATTTGTTCACAGAGAAACCCACTCTACCCTATCAGCCAAGACCAGATGGGTTTTGGTCCAGCTGGCTGGTTTGTTTTGGACAAGGAGACAGTTTTGGGACAGATCAATGATGTCTGGCAATGCAGGAAGGGACAATGTCCAACCGAAGAATGTCCTACGGATACAAGAGACCTCCAGTCGACCCACGAGAGTCCTAGCTCTCAAAATATATTACCGTTTTGTTCTTGGTCTGCAATCAGAGAGTTTCCAAATTGAACATTTGTATGATAAAATACTGCATTGTAAGCCCCTAATGAAAGGGGCTTAGGGTAAAAACAAAAGACAATAGGTCATTTATATTGCCAACGGAAAGCATCAACCTGTTTTTAAGACGTGTCAGCCCCAATGCTGTTTTAGAAAACTTTCATTATCTGCTGGAATGCCAGATACATGGGGAGATGGCAGGTTTAGATGTGTGGTAAAAAGGGGATGGATTTAGTGTCAGATATATCGTCAGTAACGACAGTACCAATGAAATATAAGCATAGACATCTTAGTTTGACTGTAAGGCATTTCTGCTGAAATCATAATAATATTTTTGGTGCGCTAAACTTCTCCCTTATAAACACCTAGGCCATAAACGCACGCAGAGCCCAAACACCTGCTGTGACTTGACTTCACAGTCAATCTCGTGGAAACCTAGCAGTAAAGTGGGGGGTGACGTATAAACAATTACCAACACCCAAGTTGTATGCCTTTACTTATAAATAATGAGATACATGCAACCACACTGATGCTTTTGCTTTGATATGGTTCAATGTGCAAACAAAGGTTTTAACATAGCCAAGGGCACTGTTATGAGTTATGACTATAGTTCATCCCAGGACTCCACTCATGATCTAACAACTATAACAGGACTCTAAATTCCTCTCATGAAGCACGCAGGAACCTAAACACACAAATCTTTTGCTGCAATCCCCACCAGGTCACAAATCCATCAAGTCAATTAATCAATCAATCTTCTTCCACTTCATTGATACTGTCTCGCTCAGACACTTTGATTAGTCATGAATTACCATTTTAAAAGAACTGGCATACAATTACAGAACAGTAGTCTTCGTATCCATCCAACACCCCTTTTAAAACAATGGTTACTCAAAACACAGCTCTGTCTGGCATCAAGCCTGCCTCCATTCAAGAAGGGGCTTGTGAATGTGGTCGTGTTTAAACAGTGTTTGACTGAGCCTTTGTTGACAGAGCAAGGACCTAGGGCGTGAGGGTGAAGGATCGTAAAGTGTTGGAACCCAGCCGCTGGCCTACACTCCTCCTGGCAACCGAAGACGTGTCCTAGTGGCCAACTCTGGAGGCCACGGCAGAGCACCTGTTTTTAGAGAACTCGATTTGATCACACACACACGCACGCACGCACGCACGCACGCACGCACGCACGCACGCACGCACGCACGCACGCACGCACGCACGCACGCACGCACGCACGCACGCACACACACACACACACACACACTATCTATCTATTGAGTCAAACATGGAGCAACATTGGATTGATACAATGGTTTCATACAATGTTGAGCGTGTCTTTGAAAATCATTAATCCTCAAAAAAAAAAGAAGTTATTTAACAATTTCACTAGACCACATATGATGGCTCCATTCTATTCAATCCCGACTGATAATAATGAATTACCTCATCAATATAAATCAGATTATCCACTATTGGCAACCTCATAGTATACTTAAATGGTGTTCGGCACTTTATAGTAATTCAGGTATATTTTAGGAGACGTAGAGATGTCCTCAGATAGTCAGAGCTCTACACAATGAGAGTCAAATCACAAAAACTTAAAATATGGTTACTTAAAAAGATTTTTGACCATGTCTTCTAAGTTTTAAAATGTAAGTGTTTCAGCCAATTTCAGCTCATTTGAATTCAAGTGGGCTAAGATTAGGTTCCATCCCCATGTTATCCCCATGTTTATGATCCACAGCTACCTCCTTCATACCTTTTTGTTTTAATGATATATATGTTTTAATGATATATATGCACCACACACACATGGTGACACTTGTTAAAACAATTTAGTGTTTCACTGGTGCACACAGGTGTTGGACACAAAAGCACGACTCAGAAGCCAAACGTCTGGATATTAAGTTTGCATTGTATTTATTTGTAAAAAAAAAAAAAGGGTTCAGTTTGATGACCAAGTGAGGGAAGAGGCAATGAGGGACGGATGAAAACAATCAACGTGGCAGGGAACGTTCACAGGCGGAAAACAAAGGGGCAGGGATTGACGTATCTAAGGAACAGGGCGAGTCGTGACACCAAAGATGTAATCCTCTCTTGGACACGGCCATCAACATCAACCGTTGCCTAAATAGAGCACAACACAATCCCCAAAACACTTGCTGCAGATGTCTCTAGGACGGTCCTGATGTCGAAGAGTGTTCTACAAAGCACTTCTACGTCACCAAAATAACACAACCTGCGTTCACTTTGCAGCAGGGACCGGCAAAAACATAGGATATTACTCCTGTTTCTTCGAAATGAGAGTTCTATTTTAGTAAGAGTGAAAAAATGGTAAAGATCAGGATCATAGAAGATATATCACCACGTATAATAAACCATAATATATATTTTGGATTCCTTACCCCTTTAAGTTTAACATCAGCTATTATAACACTCCTTTGTTTGCAGAACCACATTTTGCAGCCAAGATACCCTCTTGGCTACAAAAGAGTTTAGAGACAATTATTTTGCGCATTATTTCAGAATGGATGACAACGTGAAGTCGTGGTACAACTGAGGTAGGATTTTTTACCACCATACTGAATGGCTCCCATCAACAACAGAGGAATACTCCATGTCATGTTGAAGATTTGCTCTCTCCCCAGCATTTAGGGGGCAGTAGTTCAGGAGAGCAAGTTATCTGGCAGCCGGAGGCTTGCTGGCTCAATCTCGTTTTTTCCTTGCTGAGGTGTGCCTGAGCCTGAGTGTCCCCGGTGAGCTGGCTGTTCCCTTGAATGGTTGATACCGACGTCACAGTATGAATGTGTGCATGAATGTGTGTATGAATGGGTGCATGAATGGGTGTATGATGTGTGAATGAGAGAGACTCATTGTGAAACCATTAGGTTAGAAAAGCACTATATAAAGGCGGTCTATAGGGAATTCAAGACTCCTTATTTCACTTGATGAGTTTGACAGAATAGGGGTTTATTTTCACTCTATATATAGAGTACTTGGAACTACTTGGAAATGTCGATGGAATCTCAAGGCAAATCTGAGTGGATTAGGCAGGGAGAGAGAGATGGGTTTGGAAAGTTGGAATGCATCAACCAACCACCAATCAGTAGTACTGGTATTATACTACATTAAACTTCATGGAAAAACATTGTAATTATGTGTTAAACACTAGATTTTATGACTTATTCCTTCCAATTTAAAACCGATTAAGATTTTTCTCCATATTTTGAAGATTGTGTTTGAGTCAGGCTATGTGATCTTCCTCATACAGATTCATATACAAGTTTATATGAATTAACATTATATGAGTTACTCGATAAAAGTTATTGCAGGAAACTCAGTATTGGGACCAATACAAATACTTTTCTCTTTCTCAAGGGAGAGATTTATTAATAACTTTTTAATAATTTATATATGAATTCATTTGCTTTTGATAGGAATGATAAAGGAACCACATCCTTCTTTTACAGTTATGAAGAAGAAAGGAAGATGTATGACGTGTATATCTGCCATAATTCTCTCGAGTCAAATGAAACAAACCAATTCACCCACGTCTAATCCTTTCATTTTGAAGTTGCTTTAATTATATCAAGTATACTTTTGTGAACAGGACCTGCAGATATTGTACTTTGTGGAGGCTGTGTTGTACTCAATACCGCTGTGATGATCGTATTATTTTTTTGATCCTATCTTTCCACCGAGGCCAGATTTATGTACGGCTTTGGCTCCGGTCTGCAGATGCTGTCGGAGTGAGTTGAAAGATGGCGTGGGACACAGCTTTGAGACGAGGCGTGTCCAGGACCCGACACGCTAGATAACTTTCATCTTTCAGGATTTGTTTCTCTCCTGGGGTCATGGATGTTGATTTGTTGTTTTGTTCTTGTGGACCCTAATGAATTTTGCTTGTGATGCCGAACCAATAAAGGGCATCCCGACACTTCAGGCTTGGATGCTAAAATAGCGATGAGCTCACCACAGATAGCCACGTCCTCAACCGAGTGTATCGGAAACAGTTGAAGGGTATCCTGGTCCAATCCTGTGCCCAGAGCCGACAAAGAAATATTTATTAGGCTGTTTGCTCCTCTGGCAGCCACCACCTGCCAGATTGTTCAACTTTAGATCCTGCTGCAGTAGATGACCAGAAACACATTGCCATGGCGACAGCAGAAATTAAGCTGCTGGGTTGCAGAAGTCAAAAGTAAACCCAAGAATAGTATTTATTCGTAACGATTTGGCCCATGATTTTATTCTTAAGTATTGTTCCAGTATTATTTTTTTCAGCATAAGTATTATATTTGAGGAAGAGTAGTTGTAAAGGATTAGGCAGTATGTTAACATCCAACCAACTTATGTGTTGACCCAGCTGCGTCCATGACGTTTGATGTAATTGGCTCCTGTCTGCCTTTGTGCATATAAACACTGGAGACTGGATGTATAGGTGGTAGAATCCATCTCATTCTCTTCACACCATTAAAGACTAACATATTCAAGGGTATCAGGTTCTGTGATGTTTTGACGGTTTGCCTAACCTTTGGTCCATCTGTCGACTTCAAGGTAGGGCTGAGACGTATGAGTGCGGTCGTGACCCGCACATGCACGCTGTCGGAGAAAACCACCGTCGCACCAAGGTTGAACTCACCATGAACTCTGAGCATCCGGCATTTGTACAGGAGTGTGAATGGGTTAAGAACCCATGTGACACCAGGACTCCACTGAAAACACCTCAATTATTGTACAAGGAATAACATTCAGGAGTGAAAGGGCTGGGTTGACGCGATGGGGTTCACCATCGAGAATTGAAGCTCAGCAATTTTCTATTTATCATCGGACACGCTGCAACACGGCCACGAGTGAATCACCTTCCAGCGATTATTATTATGACAGGGTTTCCCAGACGCGTGCAGAAGCTGACCCATCAAGACCTTCAAAGTCTACAGGCCTGACTTCTGTGCCATTTGGTTGCGGTGTAACCAGAACTTCCCCCAAACTAGTTGGATCTGTTGGGGCGGGGGTTCGGGTAATGAGGTCACCACTAACGTTGGAAGCACTAGAGAGAGCCGAGTGCTCTGCTGTGGTGATGTGTTACCGCAGCAGCTCTTCCAGTTGTGTGGGAATGCTGTGAACATCTGATGTTCTGCAAAAAAAAAATGCAGCGTGCTGAGCAGATGGCTCGGTCTGCCAATATGGTTTCAGTTACGACAGGGTTTCATTATGTTTCCACTTAGGCTCTAGGATTTCCACAGGAACTTCATTTTTGGTAGAATTGGCTCCCGATCAGAATGTTGAGAACTATTAGTGATATTTGGCAGAATTATTTTACAGTTTTATGGGCATTAAGTCGAAGGTTAGGTTATAGAAGCAGAGCTGGATTGTGGTTGATAAACATATATTACTGTTTGTGGCTTGCTGTTTACAGAGACATTATAGTGAAAGTAATTTCTTGCCCACATCCTGTTTTAATTCGCTCTTTTGTTTGTTCTTTCTCTACTTGTCTCTCATTAAAATGTATTCATTTTCATGAAAGCTTAATGCCTAATAACAAACACTAAGGTGAATGCCAGAATGTACCATAACACAGAGACAACGTTGGAGCCAGAGACAATATCTCAGTTTTATGTAAAAAGTCGTAATGTAAGTCCCCAGTCATATGTTCTGCACATGCATGTGCACGAGAGAGGGTGCGTTTGTATTTGTGTGGGTGCGTGCGTGTGTGTGAGCACACCACTTGGCATTCAGGCAATCGTTTTATACTTTCAATTCCCAGGAACAAGATCCATCTTGTGGTTTGTACTCTTCATCTTCCATTTCACATGTGTATCTCTTCTCCTTCATGCTCAATATAAAGTAAATTTACTGTAATGTTTCAATGAAAGTGAAATGACCTTTGATGGAAGAAGAGCTTTATTAAAGCTTTATTAAACCAAACCAGCACACAAACCATCAAGATACATGTTTATGTTGTGAGTTGGGAATCAATTATTTTGATAGGGAGAACCAATGAAATTAAACCACGTTCTAGGCTGTACTATAACAATCGTAAGGAGTCATTACGGACCAATATTTTTCAAAGATCTTAATACCTTATTCTCTGGCAAAATGTGCACATTTGTCCAAGAATATGATTTATTGAAAGTGTTAGAAAACACATAAACAGAAATTAACTAGGAATTCCTGTAGATTTCTCAAAATGTTGCAACCTCAAGACAACAACATGAACGTCATCCAAGACAACTGGAAGAGGATACAAGAGAAAGTAGAGGAGAAGGACAATGGCCCTCAGTACGTCAGCTCAGCATCATCGTACCATACGACGTTCCAGCCACCAACTCCTTATCACCCAGGGATTAATTACAACCTCATCCATCCCCTGCTTAAGACATCAACCACAGCACCAGCAAAACATTGTTTTGTAAAATAGGATTTCTTTATTTATAGGATTTTTTAATAGTGTTGACTTTGAGCCGTTTTACCGCGTCTCCAACTTTTCTTCCATAATGCTGCCAATGTTTTCATTGAGAGGCAACTTTAGCGGGTTCAACTGTTGTTCAAGCCGGCCTCTTCCACGGCCCCTCGCCCAAGCCCCCCCTCCCACATCCCTTTATCACATCAAATAGCACCATAGAATTATCTACGGACTGGCTTGGTTTTTTGTTGTTGTTGCTCCATATGCCCGCAGACATTTGTCACGTCAGAGTAGAGCTCTCCTCTTCTTCTTCTTTCTTCTTCACCTCCTTCTCTGTTGGGGTTCATCCCTGGATTGTTACCTTCTGCTGCGGTCTCTCATCCCTTCGGCCCAGATCACTCCCTCCGTCTAGGGACCCCTAAAACCATGAAGAACCATAAAGGATCCATAAAGGAACCACAGATCTCAAGAAAAACAGTTCAAGTTCAAGTTAGGACGAAGTGTCTTTACCTGGGACTCTGCGGGAGTTAGGGACCCTTCTGCGATCCCCTGGAAGAAATATACATTTACCGTCACTCATGTGCTCGTGTGACAGCTCTTTACTTATTTACTATTTGCTTCTTTACTACTCGAGCCATTTTTAAAGACGTTCACTTATCCCTTTAAAGTGAACATTATATCATAAACTATATCGGGAACATGTATGGCATGGAATAGTGTGAATTCAGACTCTAATTATGCCGATGGATATCTGTCTGTATTTGTTGCGTTAACAAATAGACATGTGTAAGGTGTCACCGGTATGCATCGTGGGATACATACATTATGGATATTGGTGAACTATAAAGGGAAGCAGATTTGTACACTCCAATTTTGGACAGTACTACAAAATGGTTACGTCCCAAATAGGGCACCATATAGGGAACGAGTGGACCAATTAATTTGCAGTGCGTTATGGGTATTAAGTAGTGTACTATATAGGGAAACAGATTTGTACACACAGCTTTTCAGACAGCACCACATAGAGGGAGGATTTTGGACCCAACCCTGGTCTACTTGGTGGATGATGCGTGATCTCACCGTGGACATTGATCCTCTCGGTGTGGAAGCCGGCCCCGACTTGAAGTTCACTGAGGTCAACTCCTTAGAAACAACAGAACAAACCTGTTCACTAACTTTACCTTTTACACATAGCACATCAGAAAATTCATCATTTAGCAGATGGTGTAGTCATTTAGCAACTTAAAGTAAATTCAGACACACGTCATTAAGCAGGTAGGGGTTAGGATTTCCCTGCTCAAGTATGGTTTGGAACCCAGTACTTTTCAGCTGGGAGTCAAACACCATGACCACCGGATTACCCTGTCCGCTGTCGTTACGAACTGCAGAATCAAACGGAAGATTTGTGACTGACCTGCGAAATCGATATCTATGTTGGAGGTTCCCCGGCTGATGGCAGGCTCAGGACCTAGGAAGATAAAAATCTTTATGAATCCCAGGGGGGAAATTAAACAGCAGTGTGTTATTTCACAAGCTAACGACGTCTGTTAGCCTCGTGTGACCCTTCTGATCTCACAAGTTCACATTACAGTTTCTCACACACGTTTTATCCACAGCTGAAGGTCAGGCTGGCCACGAGCCCTTTGAAACATACTTTCCAAACCCAAAAGGCTGACGGACCAATGGATGGACCAAAAGAGGAAGTTATAGTTCACAACGGACAAGGAGCACGAGAGCAGAGCAATCAGCACGGTTTTATCTGAAATAAACTCAATAACGATATCCACAGTAGGTTTTTATCAGAGGATTTGTTTACTTAGTTACTTAGTTATTTAATCTACTTAGTTATTTCGTAAAAAATTACTGCCCAGCAAGACCAGACTGATATTTATTGCAAAACACATTTTTTTAATATCAAGATGGTCTCACGAGGCTAGACGTCTGTAGCCATGGTTCCATCAATGAACATGTTGTATTTACCTGTGACCAATCTGGTAACGGTGGTTACGACTGGGTCCCTTTCGATGACTCTGGTAACCTTTTTGACGACCGTCTGACCGTCGATCACTCTGGTAACCTTCTTGATGGAGGGCTGAACCTCCGTGATCACCCTAGTCTCTCCTTGGATGACCCTGGTGAACTTTTTAACAGCAGGGTCTACCAAAGAAAACAAATAAATAATAATGAAGACAAACAAATCGTTGCACATTTGTGGAACAGTTCGGCCTTTCACTGTTCATGAAAGGCTTCTTAGATGATGATACATAAGTGATAATAATCTGATATCCAAATTGTTTCTTATTTGGTTTCTTTTAACGGGACTGTGAATCACATGAAAATGACCTTATACATTTTAGTTTACTGTACCTCTCTCGATGACTCGAGTGACCTTCCCTGGTGACATGATGAGATGGAAAGAGTTAAACAGAGAGTTAAACAAAGATGAACAAAAAACAGTGAGTTAAAACCATTAATGAGGGTTAAACAGATATTAACAGACATTGTTTATTTAAAAGGAAAAAACTTAAATCGGAATAATTAATAGAGTTACATATCGTTAAGTCAGAGCTAAGGATTTAAACAGAGGTAAACAGAGGTAAACAGAGAATAACAAGGACTGAAATAGTTAAAACCGTTAAAAAGAGTTGATCATAGTTAGACCGAGTTAATCACAGACTAAGATAGTTACACCATTCAAACAGATTTAAACAGAGAGATGAAAATGGAAAAACCCACGATGAAGTTCAACATTATGTTTCCATGAAGTCGTTATAGTAGGATATTATGGGCTACTTACTCATGAAGGTGAGGGGGATTTCCTGATATCTGTATCCACGGATGTACTGTCAGTCACAAAGATAGGGGTCATTCAGTTAAGATTCCTTTGGATTATTCTTCACAAGCATGCACACACACACACACACACACACACACACACACACACACACACACACACACACACACACACACACACACACAAATATATCCCCCCCCCCCCCCCCCCCCCCCCACATACACACACACAAATCAACAGAAAGGTTGAGCAGCTTCTGCAAGAAAAAATAAATGCCCGGACATATTATCTTTAGGGTAAACCGTTACGATTACACCTTTAATAGTTGGTTCCATAACATAGGGAAAGGGGAATGTCTACCGAGACTCGTGTGTGACGGCTCATCAATTCCCAATGCCCCACAGACTACAGCTGTTTTAAAAAAAAAACTTAAGACTTATCCTTTTTTAAAAAGCCTTTTGCTAATTTCCCTTTTACTGTTTATGTATTATATGTTTTAACAACCCCTTTTATTTTATTTTTTCTCTCTCTTAAACTCTGTAGCACTTTGAGATTTCTGAATGTAAAGTGCTCTACAAATTAAATATATTCTTATTCTTATTATTCCTTAAAATACCTGTGTGTCAGGGTTGGGCAGACGGCAAGGCCGCCTTAATGCACGGGCGTGCCTGGGCTGAAGGCCCAGGGCCTATGCCGATCAGGGGGCCTATCATTCCTCATCCAACCCCCCCCACCGTCGACAACGGCAACATGTCGGAAAATAATTTACACATCGTCATTTGTAAGATGCCCCCGCAGGGAGACTACGAAACCTCTCAGCCCCAGGGCCCGATGGCAGGTTGATGCAGGCCTGGCTGCCGGCCCTGCCCGCTGTGTACCTGGAGGCCCTGTCTTTAAGTAGGACGAGCTTGTTCCCTACCTTGATCTGGAAGTAGCTGATCATCCTCTGCAGCAGTCCCATCAGGTCTTGGCTCCCGACGGGGATGTCTGCAGAACAAGGAAGGACGCGGCTGTTACAACTGGTTTCCAATAAAACGACGACAACCAACTCTTGCGAAGGTGTGTCTTTTGGCGGTTTTATAGCTTTTTTATTTTCCTTGACTTAGCGGGATTTTCCTTTTTACCTGCAGGATACAAAATGCTGTCAATGAAATGGACGACCCCGTTGGTTGCCATGACGTCGGACTCTGGCACCTTAACGGTGTTGACTTGCATGGAGTTGTTCGCCTGCGGGAGGCAATCATGTCATGAGGAGGAAAAGCCACAAAATACTGAAGACGTGATGGAGCATGCGTTGAGAGTGTGGGTCGTGCAATGTTTTCTCTTCTGCTTAGTATCCCTTTGCACGCTAAATGTACAAGTGAAGTTCAAAATCGCAATCCATCACAGATATGATCTAAGTGAACCGATCGTCACTGGTTAAAGATTTTTTGTGGAAACAGAGTTGAAGGTGAGATCACAAGGTTTTTAACAAAATGTGTAGGAAGCGGTACTCCCTTTGTTAAGATGGGCAAAAAAGCTATTCTAACAGGAATTCAACAAAGAACACCACAAGGGATTAAAATTAGATTCATATAATTTGTGTAGGCCTCTTACAAAACACCGCCCCCAGGTCACTTTTTGGTGTGAAGCCTACTTACAAACAAAGCCCCCAGGTTACTTCTTTGTGTTAAGCCTACTTACAAACACAGCTCCCAGGTCACTTCTTGGTGTAAAGCCTACTTACAAGCAGAACCCTGAGGTCACTTCTTGGTGTGTAGCCTACTTACAAACAGCACTCTCAGGTTGCTTCCCTGGAGAGACTTGAGCAAGTTGGTAACCCCCCCCTCCAATCCCCCGCCGATGAAGACTCCGTTGTTGAAGTGGTAGAGGATGATGGTCCTCAGGGCGTTCAGGTCACCTGAAACAAACACATATGGAAATTAATTGGATGAATAATTTACTCTAGTTTCTTTCTTTTAACAGCCACATACATGGCACAAGGTTTTTGAAACTAAATGTCTCTAAGAGGAATAGAGGGCATCACAATCTGTCACTTTGCCTCAAAACCTAAAGAAGCTAAATCACTTTCATTTAGCTTAATTTAGTTTTGTGTTTTTATAACTAGATAGTTGATTTGTACAGCACTTTAGTCCACTGATGTTGTTTTAAAGGCCTCTTAAAACAAACTTGACTTGACTTTATTCATATCAATTAGTATTTAATTTTAAGCTGCATAAGTACAGATACTTGGTTCAGTTCCCGGCAGAGGCTTTCAAATTACTGGCATGGTTCTATGCAGTTGATGCTTTGTGTGGCAGTGCTTAGCAGGGCTGGCCTTGTCTAGACCAGATGCTGCTGGTAGTGATGTTCGAGGTGTGGTAGCGTGCTCATCCTTCCACACTTCTACATACACACATCAAAATGAATTCTCAGTACTATTACTGTCGCCAAATTAGGGGTAAAAGGGAACCTGACCCCACTGAATCTCGAACACATCATCAAATGAAACAACAGCTACGGCAATTTCGAAAAGTTGAAACATGCCCGTGAGGATGGCCAGGTCTGACTGGCTGACGCCGCGGAAGGCCTTATCGCTGGGGGCGAACAGTGTGAAGTCTCCCTCCTGCCGCAGCATGTCCGTGAGCCCGGCGGATTCCACCAGCGAAAGGAAGATCCTGCAGAGCGCCGTCCCAGAGAAGGAGAAGAAGAAGAAGAGAACCACCGCAGATGGATGAGGTCATGCTAGTCAGCACATGTTCTGCTGATTTGTAAATTTCTGTGCTGCTGAGAGACAGGCTCTCTCGGGAACAGATGAGAGGGACGAAGTGGAGGGGGAAAGGGTGTACGTGAGGTTTTTGGCTGCGACACATCCCACATGACCCCATCCCTCCCTCTCCCTCATGCCCGTCCACCTGCTTCCATTCCCAGCACTGCCCTACTCACTTGTATCCTCCATGCTCCATCAGGATCTCATACATGTCCTTCTCTGCCGGCTTCATCAAGATCCTCATCTGATGAATGGCCCCGTTGCTTCCCTCCTTGCTGCCGCGCACCAGACACGAGTTCTCAATGCACACCGCCTGCGGACACAATCCATCGTCCCAGTGGAACGAGACTCGAACGGTAAGATTGCTTGGGTAGCCACAGATTATTCACGAGATCGGTGTATGGGGAAAGTGGTAAAGACGTGGGGAGAATTTGTTGTATCGTGAGCGAGGGAAGATGAGCATTAAGGGACAGGGTAGTGTAGGGTTTGGCCGTAGGTAGGGGAGTGTGTTAGGAATGGAGGGGGTGTAGGTAGAAGGTATGGTATTGGGGCACAGCTAGGGTAGGGTTCAGGGTAGGGGGGTGGCTGCCATGGATCGTAAGGCAGGGTTACAGTCATAAGGTAGGAGGTAGGTTATTGGGGAACTGAAGGAGAGGGGGCATCGGCGATTGTGAGGGCAGGATGAAGGGTATTGGTGGACATGTCGAGTAAGGTGTAGGGGGGACACATAATGGCAAGGACCTACCGTGCGGTAAACAAAGACCCTCAGGAACTTCCCTGCGATGGTCTCCAGGAGCTGACCATTGTACAGCTGCCCAAGGAGCACCTTGCTCTTCAGGACGTGGTTCTCCAGAATGATCTTCAGTTCGCTTTGGTCGATGTCCATCACCTCGTCTGGAGGACCAGACAAACGTCTCAGCAACTCAAACAACTCATCAACGCAATCAGCTCTGATGTTAAGAGACCTACCCCTTGCAGTGAAAATATCTTTTTTTTTCTAAACAACAGTAATGATGTTGATGTTATGGCTACTTGGGCAGGTAGGAATAGTGTACTAGTGGTTGGGGGGTTTGGGTTTACCCTAGGCATCCTTTAGCTAGATGCATTAACCCCTATCTGCTCCTTCATGACTTGTGTATCGTAAATTTACAGTAAGCCAATTCTGTTAAAAGTGTCTATTACTAAATGGTAGAAGTAGTATGAGTAGCTACTAGAACTTTTACTAACATCAATATTACTATGACTTTATTTTCATTACTATTTGACAACTACTTATTAAACAACTAGTTATTCTTCTAACATTTTTAATACCTAACATATAAAAACTGTTATGATAGGTTTCTGTTGTTTATGCGTTCAGGGGACATATCTTACAACCTTCACCTGACGTGCAGCTGGGGTAGGATTTACTGGCCAGATGTGTAAAACTCAGTGAGGAGGAGATACACTTCTTGACTACCCCGCCTCACAGCAGTGTACACGCAGTAATATACACACAGATGTTCCACCAAACCGCACATTCCTTCCTCCCTTCTTACACCTCAACGTGTGACCGTGAGAATACACTTGCAGCTCTACGGATTACTTACTCTATCTTACGTTTGTATATTTCTATGGCTACTTGTCAAGCTCTAAGTCTGGGGAGGGTTTTTTGAGACATGGAGACATGTCGCTTAATATTTATATTAAGCGAATTTTGCATTTAATACCCGAACATGAAAGCGACCAAGATTTATCCAGATAAAGACCACCTACTATGTGGAACCAGCAAGAGAGTGAGATAGAAGCATAGATGGATAGAAGGGTAAGGAGACATAGGGAGAGATAGAAGGACAGAAGACAGGGCCGGATCTACCATTAGGGCACACGGCACTGTGCCCAGGGGCCCCAACCATTCCCAGCCAGTGGGGGGGCACCACACGAAAGAAACTTATTTATTTTATTTATTTTTTTCTGAATGTTTGTACTCTTAAAATAGTTATACATGGTATTAGTAAATAGGGTATTCATTTAAAATTCATTATTAAAACGAATGTCATAAGAACAGCAATATAATGATTCTGAACAATATAGTGGCCTAATGTGACCCTAACCCTAACCCACCTATGGTGAAAAAAAAAAACGCGTTAGAGATGAAAAATTGACAGTCACAGACATGATGAGACATCAACTGAGTGGTTTCGCTTTTTTCCTGATTTTTTTTGGGGGTGGGGGGGGGGGGGGGGGGGGGGGCTTCACATTTGTGCCCAGGGGCCTATGATTTGTTAATCCGGCCCTGACAGAAGAGCAGAGAGAGAGAGAGACAGAGTGGGGATAACAGTGGTGGAAGTGATTGTTGAGGTGGTGGTGATGATGATAATAAGGATGATGTTGGTTGTGCTGGTGGTAATGGAGATGGTAAAGGGGATAGTGAGGTGATGATGGTGCTGATGGTAGTCATGGAGGTTGTGATAGCGATGGAGATAATTGGGGTGGACGTTATGGGGGAGGTGGTGTTGGTGATGGTGATGGTGCTGATAGTGGTGAAGTTGGTGATGATGGGGTTGATGTTGATGGTCGTGATGGGTGTGGTAGATACGACGGCGCTGATAGCGGTTGGGATGTATAGATAGATAATGGGTTTAGAGGTGGTGTTGGTGTCTCATTATCTACAGGTAGTGGAGGGTATAGAACTCACCAGTAAAGGCAGCGTTGAATGGGGCCAACAAGGTGTACTCAGACTCTGCTCTCAAGGCTTCAGACAGACCCAGCTCTCCCACCAGGTCGCCGAAGGTGGACTGGGACGGTCCCAACAGCTCCATCACCTCCTTAGCTAAGAGGAAAAACCCAACCATTAAACCCCCAACCATTCAACACTGATATATTAAACATCAAACACTGAATCTAGACACTGAATCATTCAGTTATAGAGGCAAAAAACTCAATGCAGACATGACTCAATTAATTCTGATCTATAACATGGAATCCGGTTTTCTAGATCTCAAATCAGATGTTAAACCACAAATGTATCGAAACTACAAATCCAAAAAAGGAACATCAAGTCCAGACATTCAACAATCACATCCAGACATATACATCAAACTCCCATAATAAAAACCATATTGTAAGATCTATAATAAAACAGCACACCAAATCCACAAAAAAATCTCCCCAGCGAAGAAGACCTTTGGTCCGAAACCTGGCGTGTGACGTTACTAACCTGAGTCGGGCATGAGGACCTGGTCGATGAGGTGGATGACCCCGTTGGTGGTGACGATGTCCTTCTTCATCACCATCTTGATGCCGTTGACCGTGAGGCTGTCGCCATCGCAGCCAACCTCGATGCTGTTGCCCTCCAAAGTCTCGTAGGAGGTCCCCAGCATGATGCCCTCAGAGCACTGGACCGTGTTGAGGAGGTGGAAGTTCAGCAGCGCTGCAGAGGAAGAGCAGGAGAACCATAAACAACACATCCTTCATTCACACCCCCTCCTTATTCAACTGGCGTTTAAGGCAGTCGATGGAACTGCCCCTGCCTACCTCCAAGCATTGCTAAAGCCACACACCCCAGCTCGATCCCTCCGCTCAACTACCGCAGCTGGACGTCTGGAACCGCCATCGCTAAGAGCTAGCAAAGGCCATTCAGCAAAGTCACAACTTTTCTCGGTTTTGGGACCTCAGTGGTGGAACGAGCTCCCTGCCGCTCTCAGGACCGCAGAGTCGCTCACTATCTTCCAAAAAAGACTCAAGACTCACCTGTTCAGAGTCCACCTCGACACTGCGTAGCCACCCTCCCCCTTCTGGCCACCATTGTACACTGTATTGTATTGTATTGTATTGTATTGTATTGTATTGTATTGTATTGTATTATAGTACTTAACTGTGTAGCAACTGCAGTAGCTGCTATCATGGCTGTAACACGGGGAATTGATTAGCCTAGCGATTGTGGTACTTGCACTTGGTTCTATGAACATCCTTTCTGTACCGACAGCGATATATTGAAGCACTTCTTATGACAAATGTACTTATTGTAAGTCGCTTTGGATAAAAGCGTCTGCTAAATGCCCTAAATGTAAATGTAAATGTTTAAAAGGACGTCCTGTTTCACAACCAGGTGTGACATATGCGACACAAGCCATTTAATATGTTGCCTATAATGACATTGGGTTAAGTTTCTACCAAGATGTATGATAGATAGTTTAATACTACCAGCCTAAACTTTGGGTACCAATTGTAAAATTGAAGGTTGAAAAACCATACAGGGCCATTAAAGCTGTGAGGCTGGCAGGTGTTACTTGCAGAATGGTCAGGCCTTGTATAGGGATCGCTCTAATGTTGTCTTTAACTGCAGTGTTATTTATT
Source organism: Gadus chalcogrammus (assembly GCF_026213295.1). Lineage (NCBI taxonomy): Eukaryota > Metazoa > Chordata > Actinopteri > Gadiformes > Gadidae > Gadus > Gadus chalcogrammus. Next base: position 3,905,663 of record NC_079427.1, read on the forward strand.
TGAGTGAGAGTGTTGGGGGTACTCCATGAACATCAATAAACCCTTCAACCCAAATGTTAACCGACCAATCTGCATCAGTGTCTTATTGTTAGAAGTTGAAAATAACTGAATCAAGACCAAATATCATGAAAGAATGTTCTGTATGAATAGTTGAATACTGCAATACAGCAAAAGTATGCACCATGGTGCCTGTCGGACTAGCGGCTAAACTGGCTTCTTACTGAACTAACTGCCGTTTAACAACCAGACATCTGAGGTGCATCTGAGGACAGTGGAACAAATGGCTCCAGCTACCCTGGGAACCTCTTGGTCCAGAGAGCCTTTGAGCAAAGAGTGGTCTTGGGATTCAGTCACTGATGTGCTCTCTGGGGAATGGGCTGATTTATTGATATGATGCAGAGCTGCTGCCAGTAAGACCAGCTCCCTGTACAGAACGCCTACTTCCTTTTTCCTACCATTGACGTCATCAGAAATACATGAAATATGAATACATGAACTCTTTTTGGCTAAATTCCTACAATATAGTGCAAATAGATATGGTTAATTTTTGTTTTTAGAAGATTTTGCATGTTCTTATTTTAAGGCCAAATAGGCCTACTGCCTTTATGCTGTGACACCCTAATTTACTTCTCTGGGATGAACTTATTTTATATATATTTAAATATTATAAAATGCAGACGTTGTATATTTTATTTCAAGCATTTTTTAAATATGATAACTCGACATTACATTCTGGGTTATTATGGTCTAATCATTCATAGAGCTACGATGGAATGAAGTGTTATATAATTTGCCTGCCTGCTGTAACTTTCCAGTGTAAATTTCATGCGAGACTAGAGATGATCTCCCTTCGTATTATATTCTTATCGAGCTTGGTCACGGATAGATTGCCAGCTGTCTGCGGATTCCTCGGCTGTGTTTATTATGATCCTTTATAAGTTCTCATCTGTTCGGAAAAGCCGTCGATGACAAAACAGCCTTTATCGTTGACCAGCACTAATAGACGAGGCCAAAGGGCTGTTTGCGGACACCCGGCCTATTCTAGCCGAGTAAACCCCTACTCCGTGCACATTGCCCTATAATAATGGCCTCGAGACCCTCCTGATAAATTGGGGCCTGCCCGTAATTCCGACACCTCATTGTTCTGACGTCTCAATGGTCCGAAATATTTCCCATTGGATCGACATGCCACTATGCCGACGGTTCAATGTTACGAAAACCTCTCTCTCTCTCTCTCTCTTTTGTCACTTTGCTCTCCAATGTATATATATATATATATATATATATATATATATATATATAGAGAGAGAGAGAGAGAGAGAGAGAGAGAGAGAGAGAGAGAGAGAGAGGTATAAAACTCTTTATATGTAGGCCTATTCGGCATATTGAACCGTCGGCCTATAATGCGCCTCTTGTTTGACTTATCAGACAAACGGCCCTTCGGAACAATGGGTTCCGTTTTCGTAACATTGAACCGTCGGCATAGTGGCATGTCGATCTAATGGGAAATATTTTGGACCGTTGAGACGTCGGAACAATGAAGCGTCGGAATTACGGCATGGCACCGATAAACTGACCTCACACTCCGTTTCGCTAACATGGATCAATTTGGACCTCCAGCTGCTCCCTTATATTTCCTGGATATACAATGCAATCGGAGCCATTCGTGGGCCGTGTCGTAGTTGATAATGTAGATACAGGCCGCTGCTGGCAAAACAGTAATGGCGTCCCGTGTAGCAATGAGTGTTAGCGTTAACATTAGTACAGTAAATACAGCCGTAAGTGCGGCAGTTATTCCGAATTTGACTCAATAACAAATATTAAATAAGAAAAAAAGTATGCACTAGCAGAGTTCTTCTTTGGGGCAAAATATTTTTTGCAAATCAGAATGTGAGGTCACTTGATCACGATGATCTCCAGGCTAATAAAGGCCTCTAAAAAGGGCCACACCTTAGCCTTCACTACTGTCCTGGAACCAAAACTAAACTCAGCAAACGGGTAGTTCTGTTAAACCTTGTCATAAAGCATAATTCTTTTTTTTTTTTATTACACCTCAGTTTCTTCCTGCTTTTGTGCAACAAAGCTTTGACCAATAGCCAAGTTGTACCAAAGTTGTACCAAACTCATTGCACCCACGGAAACTTGCATGCGTAGCACGGTACCACTGAACAAATTAGATGTATTCCATATAGAGGAAGATGAGGTTTGCAGTGCTTTCTTTTCTTTTTAAACTCCAGCAATTTACTTTTTCTTTTTTTTTTTTTTACCTTTCAGGACATCCTTGTCGCTCATAATCCTCTCCAGGACGTCGCTTCCCAGTTTATCGAAGGCCTCATTGGTGGGAGCGAAGAGGGTGTACTGGCCGGGCTCTCCGAGTTTCTCCATCAGACCAGCGTCACGAGCCATGTTCTGCAAGCAGAGGAATGGGGCAGTCATAATCCAAGAAGTATAATGATACCCTGGCCTTATTGCAGTGGTGGCGATAATTACACACTTCGTGATAGACATGGGGAGAGGGGCAATGATACGAGATGGGGAAAATATCGAGGGGAAGAGAGGAGAGGTCAGGAGAGGAGAGGAGAAGAGAGGAGAAGGGGGGAAAATAGGGAAAAGGATTTATGGAAAACGGAAGAGAAGTGGAGTAAGAGATAACAAGGACAAGGGTAACAAGAAGAGACGGAAAGAAAGGAGGAGTGAAGAACAGTGGAGAGACATTGTGAAGAAGAGACGTTAGGGAAGAAGCTGTAGCGAGCCAGGAGGGGAGACTCCAGCCCATGCCTCGTCCAGACCATGAAGCCGTTCCGCTCGTCGTGTATGTACTCACGGTGAGCGTCGTGAGGTCGTCGTCCACGTCCAGGACCTCTGCGATGCTGTTCCCCACGGAGCTGACCACGCGGTCCACCACGTGCACCACGCCGTTGGTGGCCACCTGGTTCCCGTGGATGATCCTGGCGCAGTTCACCGTCACAACCTGCAACGGAGAACGCGATAATTCAGTCCGACCGTCCCAGGTAGCAGGAGATAATAAGGAAGCACAATAAGGGGTAATGGAGTGGTTTACCTCCATGGTAAACCTCAATCCCAATTCTTAAGAACACTATGTCCCCTTTAACTGAACACGCGCCGTTGTTTGGCTTAGAGTGTTTGTCTTCCAACCCTGGTGTTGCAGGTTCGAGTCTCTGCTTGTGGCGTAAGATAATTAAGTATTAATAAAAATTAGTGCTGTCAGTTAAATGCGTTATTGACGGCGTTGACGCAAAACAATTTTAACGGCGTTTATTTTTTATCGTGTGATTAACGCAATTAATTTGATTATTATTATTATTTATTTTTTTCTTTGGCTCAAAACAAAGAAGCAGTAGCCTGACTGCTATGTTCGAGGAAGTATGTTTGTATGTTCATCGTTTAATTTCACTATAGGCTTTTTTTTTGTATCGTCCTGTTTTGATCAGTATATGCCAATGTTGTTAGCAATAAAAAAACATTTCCACAAGGCAAGCCGATGCACTTCTCCATGTTGATAAGAGCATTAAAATGAGAAAAATTAATGGGACAAAGAAATTAAAAAAAAAAAAAAAATTGAGATTACTCGCGAGTAATCGGGAGTTAACTATGGCATTAATGTGATTAATCGCGATTAAATATTTTAATCGCTTGACAGCACTAATAAAAATGTAACTTAAAGTCTACTGTATTGTAATCATCGCCTCTAGTTTGACCCTAGATTGGCAAATGAAACCCAGCTGCTGGTCCCGTGCCCCACACCCCAGGACTGTAAGCGAGCTGACCCCGTTGGAGTAGTGGTTGATGTGGAGTCCCAGGTCGTTGTACATGGAGGTGACCACCATGCCGTTCTTCAGGTCCTTGGTCAGGAAGCGCTTGTTGGCCATGTGGTAGTGGAGGGCGTTGTACAGCTCGATGTTCACGTTGCTGACCAGCGCGCTCTTCATTTCCTGCCCGGGAGCAGAGAGAGGAGGTGGGTTGGTTCCTAGACCAAAGAATGGGTTGCTGTTATGTGGTGTTGTCTTTTTCCCCTCCTGGACCAAGCCTTACCTCGTCCAGGGCATCCCAGGCGTCGTTGCTGGGAGCGAAGAAGGTGTAGGAGCCGGAGCCCTCGATCTCCGCCCGGAGCTTGGCGCTGTCGGAGTAGCTCTGGGTGGACGTGGCTTTGATGGTGCCCAGGGTGCCGTACACGTTCTCGATGGGAGCCACTGGGAAACGGACAAGAGGATGAGAAACCGCCAAAACCAATAAAGAGAATAACTACCGTTACTGGTCGGGAGCAGGATAGTGTACCGGGTTCAATTAACCGGGAGATTAACTGTTCAATTATTAAGCCATTTAGCTTTTATCAAAAACGACTTCAAGTGAATCGAGATACATATCATTCATTTAAGGCATCTTGCCTACAGGTAGGCTACTGGGGATGGACACCCCCCTAGTGGACCACCCAGCCACCCATGCGCTGTTCCACCCGTGGGGGTGGCGGAGAGGTCGTACCTGCAGGACAGCCTCGCAGCCCGTCCATCTTCATGTACCCAGGGCAGCATTCGTAGACCACATCTCTGCCAGGCACAGAAACAACACGTACATCATCACACACTGCTGCCTCACGCCCCGCTGTCCTCCACGTCCTTCCCCTCGCACGCATCCCAATCCGTACGAGGACTTACAAAGTGCGGCGTCTACCACGCGACTGACGGAGCGGGAGGGTCTTCCCTGCGTGGACCCCCCTAACACAGCTCTGCCCATTCGCTGGCTCGTTGGATATCCGTTTTGAGAACACACAGCTAACTCAGACGTCAGACTCTCAGATATTGGTTCAATCTCTTAAACTGTGTCTTGAACTTGGTAGGTGTTTAGATGTTTCATCAAGTCTCATAACAGCGTCATCTATTCTATACGATTAGTTATTTTGCCCCGGACAGAACTGCTGTAGTGTTTTTCATTTGAGGGGTACCACAAGGAAAGGCCTATAATGATAATAATGGCAACAATGGCATTGACCTTGCATCGTTAAATGAACCAACAAATAAAAACGAATCAGGCGGTTGAGAAGGCCATTTACTTCTCTGATCTGCCAGACCGGTGTGGTCAAACCCACTCTGCAGCCAGGGCCAGATGGCTCTCGACCAGGGGCCATCACTACACACACACACTTATCTGGCCCCCAGACGGGACCCTAAGCAAGGCGCCTCGGAGCGCGTGCGGTTTACCTCAAGGACATCATTCTATTTAGAAACGGCACGGTGTGATTAAAGTTTGGATGATTTGGTTAGATTAATAAACAAACCAGCCGGCAGCTGTTTATGAACCATCTGTACAGTCTGTGGGTCAACGACCAGCCATTAAAAGGGTTGTAGGACAGCTGTGAATTGACGTAACTGCGTGGACCAAACTTTCATCCCACCCACGGTACACCATCAGCCTTGCATATTAAATATTAATATGTTTGTAGAGAAAGTCATCCAAACAATACTGTGTGACTTGAAAGCTATAATTAACGGTAAACAACTCCATATGGGGAAACTTGGAACTGAGTTAATTCATTACAGGCTCCAACAAGACGTCTTGAAATCTCAATAACAGACAGTGAACTTCCCTCACTATATTAAGAATTAAAGGTGCAGTAGGTTAGATGTAAGAGTTGATTTTTATTGCGTGGGGGGGGGCTTTGTTTTCTCACAACTAGACGGACTGAAGATGAGTGAGGAGGGAAGGAATCCCAATGAGAGGGTTAATAAACTCGTCAAAAGGTCATTTACGCAAAAGTAAAAAAAATAATGGAACGCCTATTGTTGATTACAACACAGTTGTGATCCTTAAACCTTAGGCCTTCCAATCCGAGAGCCTTGGTTCGGTTTACACGATGGTTTGGTTTACAGAGAGAGCTTGGGTTGATTTATGAGGCGCTCCGGATCAGAGGCGCACAGCGCCCTCTTTTTCAACGCTCCGTCGGCGCCAAACCGCGACTGAAAATGAACAACAGATGCCACACCATACACCACCGTTGATGGGATCCCGTTCTGACTATAATTACTGTATCGGTTATTATAACCACGGCATGTGGTTGGTTATAAAAGCATCCATCATATTCATGACACAGTGAAAGCAATGCAGACACATCACCTTTCATGTCCCAACCAACCTAGATGCCGTAAAAGTTTGAATTCTGGGAAACCCCATATGTTTATGCGAACCCACATGTGCTTTAAGCTGATGTAATAAAGCCATAGAGCCCAATTAGAAAGGAACAGAAGACCTTGTAGGTGAGGTTGTGTATCTTTCCCTTCAATGGCAATGTGGAGCCCCTCGTTAGATAATGGAACTTGGCCATGGAGGAGAGAAGGGCTTCAGGTCGAGACTCGTTGCTGATTCAATGACCCCAGAGAGAGAGAGAGAGAGAGAGAGAGAGAGAGAGAGAGAGAGAGAGAGAGAGAGAGAAAGTGTAGAGGGAGAGAGAGACAGGATAGAGACAGATAAAGAGCGACAGAGATAAAAGGGGACAGAGAGGGATAGTGCAGAAGGACAGAGAGACAGAGATAGAGACAGTACACGAGATAGAGAGAGCCAATGATAGAGAGAAAGAGAGGGACAGAGGGAGAGAGAGAAACAGCCTTAGAGAGAGAGACAGAGAGAAGGTAGCAATGAGACCGAGAGACATGAGAAAGGGACAGAGACAGAGACGGATAGAGAGGACAGAAAGAGAGAGAAGAGACAGATATAGCAGACAGAGAGGCACATCACTTGTTGACCTCATCCATAGCTTTATTCTATGAGTGTTTGACACAGTTCTGCTGACTGTCTCGATTGGGCTGTAGTGTGGGTGTGTGTGTGCGTGCGTGTGTGTTTGATACGCTGTCTGTCTGTCTATCTATCTGTTGATCCGTCTATCCTTCTGTGTATGTGTCAGGGCAAAGACCCTTTTTTATTTCCTGTCTTTCCTTATTTTTGACACACTCTTTGGAGTGGAAATCCGGAGGTTGAGAGGGGGGACAGAGGGGGGGTTGAGAACACACACACACACACGCACGCACGCACGCACGCACACACACACACACACCCCCACACAACCACACTACAGCCCAATCGAGACAGTCAGCAGAACTGTGTCTGCATCAGAAGAGAACCACACTGCTGGCCCCGACACTGGAAACCATGACTTAGTCAGCATATGTGTGTGTTTATTACTGCAGGCCTTGATCCCTATACTCCTGAAGCGTGTGTGTGTGCGCGTGTGCGTATGTGTGTATGTGTGTGTGTTTGTGTGTGTTAATGTAGTCCTAGATCTCCTCACTATTCTGAAGCATGTGTGTGTTTGTGTGTCTCACTGTATGCCTAGATGAATTTAATCCTCTGAAGTGTGATGCTACATCATGGGGCTTTGGTTTAAAATGTATCTTTTTAAAAATCAGTTTTTTATGATTAAAGACAGCAGCCGGGGTTTAACTTGAGGTAACACGCAACGCTCACCGCATAATACGCTTTGCAGCATGTGTGAGCCATGTGTGTTGCTCTGCTGTGTGTCTAACATTTTCCCCCTGGGAGATTGTTGTCAGACTAAACACAACATTGTGAGTTATTTTGAGATTGGTATACATTCGTCTGATGTTTACCGCGTGAGTTAAGAAGGTAAACCAATCAATTTTCATCTGGAAAGCTCCTGGTTCAGTCTCATCACTGTGGACGGGGCATAAAAAAGAGGAGGGAGGGGAGAGAGAAAGAGAGCCACTGGAAAACTGGTTCTGGCTGAAGTCCACCATGGAAACACGAGAAAGCTACAACAAGTGTTTTTTCGTCTGTGTTTAAACTGACATCAGTTTAGTTTGTGATTATATCTTATAGACAATCTACAGCTTAGTACTTTATCTGCCTAGTCTCAAGATTCAATAATCTACCCCGGGATCAATAAAGAAATCTGAGATCTAAATCTGGATCAGACCTGACAATCGACAGACTTTTTCCATTGTGGATATGTATTTACTACTAACTTTTCTACAACCTCAGGATTTCCATCAAGGGCCCCTGTGGGTTTTCTACAGATGTGTGATGAACGGTCGCTAGGAGGAGATGGTCCCAGGAATAGGCGGATGGAAAAGCCATGAAAATGTGCTCTTCCATTTCATTCTAGGCCGATAACAGATGTCAGTCTCCATGGCAAACACCCAAGATTCAATGAAAAAAACAAGCTCAAAATTAGCAACAGCAGCTCAGACAGAACGACCAGTTAAAAATACAAGATAATGTAAGGATAAATGGAGTAAACAGCAGCGTCTCTATGGTCTAAGTTTCAGTCATTTACAGGGAAAATTAAAGAAAGGAGAATGTGCGCACGGTCTTGGTGGAAGTACTTTGAGGCTATGTGCTGGGGGCCAGGCTGCGCAGGGCTGTGACCTCAGGGTCTGCCAAAGACATCAGGTAATACTTACGCCGTCTTGCCACAGATGGTCTTACGGTACCAGTTACGACAGGTACTGAAGTACTTCTTCTTGGTGCCCTCGACCTGCTGCATAGCGCACACGTTGGGCCTGGAGAGGGCGAGCGAGGCAGAGATCACAGGGAGTACGTTAGAGCGAGTCTTCTGAAGGGTTTAAAACCGATTAGGGGGTGGTTGTTTATAGAGTGTGTGTGCTTGAGTGTGTTTCTGCTGTTTATGATTGTGTGTGTGTGTGTGTGTGTGTGTGTGTGTGTGTGTGTGTGTGTGTGTGTGTGTGTGTGTGTGTGTGTGTGTGTGTGTGTGTGTGTGCGTGTGTGTGTGTGTGTGTGTATGCGTGGGTGTGGGTGCCTGCGTGTGTGCGTGCGTGCGTGTGTGCGTGCGTGCGTGCGTGCGTGCGTGCGTGCGTGCGTGCGTGCGTGCGTGCGTTCGTGCGTGGTGCATGTGTGTTTGTGCTACCTTGGGTTTCTGACACTAAATCTCCGATAAGGAATGTTTTGCTTACTCAAACCCCTGCATGCTTACAAAGTAGATTGTCTTAACATGTAATAGCTTGACCATCTCCTGGCTGGGTGAGAAGCTGTGTGCGATCATGAATGAATGATGAACGGCTTCAGCCCGCTGGGCCAATGTTCAGCTCCAGGGGAATATCGTAAGTCTGACACTCCCGCATTAAGCAAAATGATTTACAAATCATAGATATATATTCGTCTTCTCATCTTATCCTCTTCTCATTTAAAAACAGTAGCATTTTATATTCCAATGAATAATCCACTCCCTCATCAATTAACCCTTAATTAACCCTTGATTCATTTTCATATTATTATTCATTAATTGCACCATTTAATAATCAATCTAATCCTAATTCACATCCATTCATCACATCCCCAAACCACTGAAGGAGTAAGACTAAGATAACAAAATAAAAACTTAATTAGTATTTCAATTAATCCCACATTGGAAATAACAATGAAATACACATTGTAACTATGATAAATGAGACAAATCAGAAATAATAATGAAATAGTCACCATAAACCAAACCTCACAGTCAAATATGTATCAATGCACAATATCTAGATCAATGTACATGTTGCATCCTATGCTGTATTAGTAACGATGGATGAGCAGACTCACCCCTGCAGCCTGGCCCGGACACGGCTGTGGTACACTATCTTGTCGTAGGCAGAGGCGTCGGCGTGCTGCAGGGCGGACAGCACCGCCAGCGCTGTGAAGGCTACGGCCACGAGCATGTTCATCTCTGCTATCGAGTCCCTCCAAGCAAGCAGAGCTGTCTGGGAGCAAGGCTGTCGAGGAGAGACCTTATATACCGCTGCTCGCTCGCACAGGCACTCCCAAGCAGGATGGAAACAACCCGGACCACCCAGGGCTATCGCTGCTCCTTCAGCCCCCCCCGAGTCCTCCACCCAAGTGGGGCAGGGCCCTTTCTGCCTCCTGGAGGGAGTTTCCCTCTCTATTTACCTGCCAACCTTTCTTCTACACAGGTGTTTGGTATTGTTTCTGACCTAACTTGAACTACTTGGTGGTGTGCTGGTGTGTTATATTGCTCTGTGTAACATAGAAAAAGTAACGACATACACTCAATGTAGAACTGTGTCTAGACCCAGATACATTGTAGCTTCTCTATATACTGCTTATTGCAGTATATTTTTGTTTATATTTTAATTATTTATTTACTACACACTATAATAATAATAGCAATAAGTTATACTAATGATTACTAATAACTAAGCTATGATTCACATATATACTTAGCAATTTGAGTGCATTCTGGACTCTTGTCTATTGTCTCTAGAGACTATAGATCAATGTTAATGTCATTGCCTGCAAACGTCTATTTGACCCATCGTCAGAGTACCTTTTACCCCATCTAGTGGCAACATGAAGTACTGTGGTGGGATAGGTTGTTTAAAAGGTGTCTTTGAGCGCTGCTGTTGGGAACACTTTATTAAAAACATACCGAAAGTCACACACATACTCAATCATTTAACCTCTCTCAATATCCATGTGTTTCTCTGTCAATATGCACTAGAACCTTTTAGAATGTGGTTCTAGTTCAAAAGGAAAAATGTATTCAAGTATTCAATGTTTTAGAGTTCATCATGTTCTGGAGGTCAATTAGTTGTGGTGTCCCACATGGTTTCGTACTAGCTACCCTGTCATTCTTAGACTGCCGTACTCTGTGCAACGCTCCTGGTGCTGTATGTCCCACGACTCTTTTAGGATTCATCTCTGATGGATTGTTCTGCATTAAGGCTGAGACGTTTGCTATTTGTACCTAAAAATCATTTCAATTGCTGAAACGGCTATTATCTTAGTTATAATAACTTCTGTTTCAGAATACCAACAAGCCATATCACAACCATTAGCATGCACTGGCATGTTAGTCACTTATTTTAACATATATTATTAATTGTACAATATTCTAACATAGATGGCCATACAGTCCATCTTTTGTTTCACTTACAGCCTATACTTGACTAAAAATGTTAAACTTAACCTGTGTCATTCAGTTAACCGTATCCTCTCTTGATTGATTGCATGTCCCTGGACTTTGAGACTTCCTTCAATATCTGTGACTGATTGCACCTGATTGTGTTTCAAGGTTCTGCAATTTCCATTTTAGCTGTTTAAACTCCAGCTGTTCACATCAAGGATCATCTATCTGGTCTGCATAGTCTGTTAAAAAAAAGAAGACACATATACGGAACATATAGCAAATAAATTGGACAGTTGCAAAAAAAAAAAAAAAAAAAAGAGATTTTCCAATCGTCTTGCAAAGGGTCGCCATATGTTTCAGATAAAAGCCAGGATGCTGTTAGGCTGCTGGGCCGTCTACTTGGCCAGTCTCAAACAATGGAACAACAGAAGCCATCATCTTCATTGGTCAATTTAACATGACAGCATGGAACACTCCGTGACCATCAAACATACCTAGCCCTGAACCATCGGCATTTGATTAATACTCGTCGATGTTTTCAGTAAATTGCATTTTTGTAAATCAATGCACAAGACACAAGGTTCTCACTCGTGCACATGCAGGCACACACACACACACACACACACACACACACACACACACACACACACACGTAAGCACGCACATAGACACTCACACATATTGACACTCACACACATAGACGGACACGCAGAGTGGCTGAGGCAGGCATGCAGACGCACACAGACGCATAGCAAGTGTTTCCTATCCCACTTGTGTCCCAGCTGTTGCTGAAGAATGCAGGGTTTAAGTAGGGACACGTCTCGCAGAGAAGTGATAAAACTGTTTCGCAATAAGCAGTCTTCATCCCCAATATGTAAGCCTGCCAGTATTGTCAATGATTCCTGCCAGTTATGTTCAAGTTATAGTTTGTTCCGATGCTCCGCAGTATTATGAAGATGAGTTGGTCTGTGTCTACAACACATACCAATTTTTTTAAAGGTTGATTATGTACGGATTAACTTATCTTTTGAATACAACTTCAAATGACATTGCAAAAGAAAATCAATAAAAGCCGTTAACTCCCTGTGTACGTTTTCATGAAGCCTGAAACTTGTCAGTAGAACTCCTGTCCTACTTTAAACTAGAGACTTTTGGAACATCTCCTTCTAAGACCCTTCTAAATTCAGCTGACATGTCTCGGATTAACCGACTGTTACTGGTGAAGCCAATCTCCACTTGACATTCTGAGAGGAGGACCTCAGCATGACCTCACAGGAGCTCTGCTACCTAATCTGGTTAGTGTTTACCAAGATTGAGCTCCCTTAGAGAACACATTCATCACATTACAACACACACACACACACACACACACACACACACACACACACACACACACACAGACACAGACACAGACACAGACACACACACACACACACACACACACACACACACACACACACACACACACACACACACACACACACACACACACACACAAAACACCCTTCTAACAAAATATGCATATTACAAAAACAGATGCATGTGCACACGCACACTTAAATACAAGCACATGGACACAAAAACACACACACACACACACACACACACACACACACACACACACACACACACACACACACACACACACACACACACACACACACACACACACACACACACAAACACACAGTCTAAATCTATCCACATCTCTCTATAAAGCCGACATCTATATCGGCGGCACAAAAGGCAAAATGATTAATATATTGATATTTAAGTTCTGTCTGCTCATGCTATAGCGTGTGGCTAACATTAGCCTTCAACATAATATTAAATTGACAATGTGCAATAGTAAAAAAACAATAACTTTGATTCACATACAGTTTGGTTTGAGTCTAATGAATAAATATCGACCATTACATAGCATACAGAGACAATATGATGATATCATCTACTTAATTACTCAAGTGTGCATTCTTGAAAATACAGAATTATCAGGCATACTATCAACATGCTATACATATGGAATAAACATCAGAGAATATCAGCTCTACATTATATTTAAGAATTGTGCTGTTTCAAATAAATAACACCAGAAAACACACACATACATCGATAGTCTATCTGTACTTGGCAAAATAGTTTTAGGAAGCTAAACTAAACTAAAATAAGATCAGCTAATACACTCGATTAAGCTAAACTAAGAGGTTAAAAACAAAGGCTCCAGTGTCCTCATAACATTGAATTTAGTTAGCATAGCCTTGTCCCTTATACCTGGTTGACATAGGTGTTTTAAAAGGTCCAGTGTTTAGACTTAAGTTGCAACTAGCGGTGAGGGTGCAGATTTGCAACCAACTGAATACCCCCCCCCCCCCCCCCCCCCAGCCCTCCCTCACCAGCATCTAGGATGGCCTGTATTGGCCTTTACTGTGTAAGGTGCCAAAATATATTTCAGGTTAGCAAAAAAGCGTTGATTTTTGACGGCTCGATTCTGGGAATAAATGAATTGAACCAATTGCAACCAGGAATATTTTCATAGTCACCATCGGTCACTGTACATGTTGAACGACATAGCAGAGATAGAATCTTAATAGGCTATTTAGGTCTCCCAACACACAGTCCTCTTATTGCACTTATATATATAACACCACGTTGTTTACGGTTGTGTGGCGCATAGTCTGTTCGGCAGTTGAGTTGGATGTCTGCGCCCGAGAGAGGGGAAAGCTTCCCCTTCACGTGGTCTCCAACACATCTCGTACACAACATCACTCACAAAGACGCTCCCCTCTGACACAACAAGGGTAACGAAATAACAAATGGGTCAAAGTCTTTTGGCTTTCTTCCTATAGCTCTTAGCAATGTTTTTCTAGAGCCGTTTGTCTGTTCTGGGCTACTGTTCATTCACAGTGCCCTTAGTAGAATAGCTCTGAATGTAGATATAAAGAGCTTAAGTTCATGAAAGCACAATTATTATTCTCATGGGACAAACACACATTAAAACATACTTCTTAAATTTCTGCTTAGTCTGTTCCTCTAAAGATGATACTAAATTCTACACACCGCGTCTTAAATACCGTTGATTAATTAAGTGATTAAATGATTGGTTTACTGATTTACTGATTAACAGTTAATAAGTTACATTTGTATAGCTCTTTTCAAGCCACTGTGGCCACTATGGCCATTATGGTTGGACATGGTTGCATTAACACCCTTTGTAAACCATGCAAGGCGACCACCAGCCTGAAAGGATCTATGTCCATGTCAAGGCTGCTTGCTCAAGGACACTTCAATAATCAAGCGAGAGGTGATGAAGACCTGCTTTCCCAAACCTTTTTACCAAAACATTATAAAAAGAAAAGCGGATAAGAAGGAATGTACAAAAAGAGAAAAGTAGATAATATATTAAAACAAAAGGTTTGCATCGGTATTTCCTTAACTTTTGTCGACATGGGACCCCATTTTCAGGGTTGAATATACTTTGCAACGCTAAGTTCATAAAAAAATTTAATCATATCCGCTTCCACACTCATCGTTTGAACCAAATCTGCATCTGCCTACATATCAATGTGCCGGTGAACGTTTGTGTACCTCACCACACAGAGTGACGAGCAGTAGTTCCCCTCTGACTATGAATCCTCAGGCAGTCTGTCGGTCATATATAACAGGAACTTTCGTACTGGACCGTTCAAACCTATTCATTCAATCCTATCCATCTAACAAGCCTTCAAACCCTCGAGACCCCATCTTGATCATCAGTCAACCCCCAGGTGGAGGAACACTGCTTCACACCCTAGTGCCGTGTCTGGTCCTCCTGCCCCTCTTTGCTCATTCCCTCGCTTTCACTTGTCCTTGCGATTATTCTCATTCTCCCAGACCTCCTCCTCCGTCACCTCTTCGGGCGCGACCTCCACCTCCACCTTCACCACCTGTTCCGCTCCCCCGGCTCCACCTCCGGGGTGAGCACCGCCCCCGATGCCACGGTCACCCCCACCCGGGGCGAGGGGCTTGGGTTTGGGGTGCGGGGCCGGGTCGCCGTGCTTGTCCACCAACAGCACCACCTCCTTCCTCGCCTTGCGCGGCGGCGGCAGGGCGGTGCCGTTGAGCAGCCCGCCGGGACGGGAGCAGTGCTCCCGTCCCGGCCGCTGCACGCAGGCCGCCACGTTGAACAGGCTCATCTTCTTGTGGGAGTCGGCGTGCGCCACGTTGGGGCAGTAGGTGAAGGCGTTCTCCGAGACGACCAGGCCCGAGGCGGGCGCCACGGGGGTGAGGCAGCTGCTGTGGCGCCTCCCCTTCATCATGCCCAGCACCTCGTAGCGGAAGCTGGAGATGTCCTGCTTGAGCTCCTGTACCCAGACGCACACGTGCACACACTCGCACAAATACATGCACGCGCACACACACATACATGCACGCACACTCACACACACACGCATGAGGACATGGACACACGCACACACACAACCACACACACACACACACACACACACACACACACACACACACACACACACACACACACACACACACACACACACACACACACACACACACACACACACACACATACACAATACAGATACGAGCACATGGGCACATACACACACAAACACAAGCAGGTAGACATATAAGGAAAAACACATGAACACAGACATATACACACACACATACACATGAATACAAGCACATGGATATGTAGTATAGATATGTGAGTATTGTGGGAAAAACTCTTCCTCTTCAACTACCGACCAAAAACTAAGAGTTAAAAACACACACACACACACACACACACACACACACACACACACACACACACACACACACACACACACACACACACACACACACACACACACACACACACACACTCACACACACACACACACACACACACACAGAGCTTACCTTGAAGTTCTCCTCCGTCAGCCCCTGTTCCGTCTTAGCATCCCTGATCATGGCCGCTACGTACCGCTTCACCAAGTTCCTGAGCACCTCCTGGTAGACAGGGGACAAAGTCCAGACAAGAAAACACACTGGTCAAGAACACCAATACACTGGGAACCAAGACGGACAAACGGTGGGATATGACCCTCAAATAAGTTAAGTAAAGTCGGTAAGTAAAGAAAAGAGTGTTCTTACCTGATACTGGTGGTTTAGTCTCACGTTTTCGGCTGCACGCCTCTAAAACAGAACACGTCACGAGTGTGTTACACAGTAAGCATGTGTATTAAATCACGGCTTTCAGAGTGCACCTAGAGCTCCTCGTTTATGGGTGTCATCTCCTGATGCATTATAACTGAGGCATTCAGCTCCCTGGGGGGAACTGAGCTGATATAATCTTATCTTAGCTTCTTTTCAAAGGCATTACATAAGAGATTCTGATAGCTCCCACATCCCTGGTGAACCAAACAACAGTCCTCATTCACCACATTTGTTAATTGGAAACCAATCTAGAATCTGTAGGAACCATGAATGCCATATCTTTGGTTCTGCATTCCATTTACCGGTACTCATCCGGGCGGCTTTGATAAGGCATTTCAAATGGGTTGTTATGGCTAACCCAAATATTTTAGAAGGTTTACACAACCAACCAACAAATATGGCCGCTAGGTGAATAAGGTCAATGCAACTCTTCTCAATGCTTTTGAATACTTTGGAACACTCTGCAATACTGGCTCTGAAAAACTGTCTTACGACTATCCTAAAACCATGCAAACACTCTCCCACAGACACAATGACATTATCTTCTAGATCCATAGATGAGCTACAGGGCAATCAGATAAAAAACAAACAGGCTAAAAAACAGCTTCTGCCCCAGAGCTGTTATTTCTCTAAATAGAAACAGAATTATAAATTATTGCATTATCATACCAATCTGACCTCTTAAATTGGCTGACATTTTAAAATGTATACATTTGTTTTTCAGTTCTTTAACATTCTATACATATTTTTAAAAATAACCCTTTTCTCATTTAGTTTTTGTTTTAAAAAATCTTTTTTTTTAATTTATTTTAATTTATTTATCTATTTATTTTTTATAAAGCACTTATTTTGAGGGCCTCTACCCCAATTTCGTTGCACTTTGTGCAATGACAATAACGAGACTCTGATTCTGATTCTGAGCTAGGACACTCTGGAACGCCGTGGAAGCCTGCTGCCTCACCCCCAACGTCCCGATGGTCTGCCGGTGCCTGGGACGGCTGCTCCTGATCATGTGTTTCTTGGACCACTCCAGGAGGTAGAAGATGGATTTGGGACTGGGGATGATGTTGAAGGGAGAGGGCAACGTCCCGCCCTCTTCAAAATAGCTCATCCACAGCTTAGTTCTGGCAAACTTCCACTCAATGTCTGCATGGTCCTGTTAGGAACAGATTGATAAAGACAAGAATAAGAATTGCATTATAGATCCAGTGGGAAGACGGATGAAGGGAAAGGAGGCTCTGGTGGTTAGGGTGTTTGAATCTCCAGCTGTAAGTTTCTGTTCTGATCAAAATCCCAATCTCCATAGTCTACCAGAGACCCCTAACCCTACCTGCTCCTTAATGATCTGGATCTGGATCCCCGTAAGTCGCTTTGGACAAAAATAGCCCCTGACATTCGACTAAATAGTCCTCGGTGACTGAAGCGGCTCCACCGAGGCGTCAGGCCTGGTCCACTCACAGCGATGTTCTGGTAGGAGTTGTTCATCATGGCGATGAGCATGTT
Organism: Gadus chalcogrammus; assembly: GCF_026213295.1. NCBI lineage: Eukaryota > Metazoa > Chordata > Actinopteri > Gadiformes > Gadidae > Gadus > Gadus chalcogrammus. The sequence continues at coordinate 3,923,256 of NC_079427.1, forward strand.
GAGCAGCACCACCAGGGAGATGATGTTGTACGTCCCGAACATGGTGGCGCCCACGAACTCGGTGAACTCGTGGTCGGCCTTCACGTTGGTGACGTACAGGTTGACCAGGCCGAACACGGACCAGAACAGAGACTGCAGTGTCTCAAACAGCCTGCAGACCGAAACACAGAACGACACCATCAACTTTTATGAACAGCGTCACTTCACATTCATGGCCAAGCCGTTATAGGTCTGACTATTCTTGAGACCCCGACTTCTTACAATCAGGTCCGTCTGCTTCGCAACACCTAGTTTAAACCCAATCAACATCTGCCCGTAATATCAATGTCCCAGTGAAAAGGTTAACATAGTAGAAAGCTTGTGGCTACGAATCATTCAGCAGTATGTTTGTATATAAGGCAACCTTCTTACTACTACAGCTTACAGATGAGCTTCTGTGACCCCATAAGCATAGCAGTCCATCCCCAAGCGGGGATCCTGACCCCATGGTTGGCAAACACTGCATAACAGTTGAACAAGCGCCTGACAAATCCGTGTCTGGCTGCACGTTCATGACAACGACAAAGCTCGGGTTGGACTTGCGTGGAGAAGGCGTTGTTTTGATCGGGGCAGCGGATGCCCGTGCAGTTCTTGACCCCGTCGGTCTCGTAGTAGAAGTAGAGCTGGTTCAGGCCGTTGGCGAAGGCCACCAGCACCAGGCAGTAGATGAAGAGGAACTTGAGGATGTCCAGCAGCATGCGACCCAGGGAGATCTGCAGCGGGCCCAGGTGGGAGTTGGCGGTGAACAGGGAGATGAGTCGCAGGGAGCTGAAGATGTTGGCGATGGCGAAGAGGGCCTCGGCCACCAGGGTGGGGTGCCACATCTCCCAGCTGTCCCGGGTCGTACATCCGCTGTACTGGGGGGGAGGGGGCGGGCAGGAGGGTCACGCAACATACAGTGGAACAGCAGGGTGGTAAGAGGCTTTACGATCAGGTTAGTGGTTAGGGGGAGGGCCGACCCGGGTTCAAAGCACAATACCTGTAGTCTTACCGGTAGGCATCTTTGAGCATTCGGCTGAATGCTCAAAGATGCGGCTGAATAATGACGGCTGAATAATGACGTGTATATTATTTATTTTTATTTTATATTTATTATACAGGAAAGTATTAAAAGTAACAAAGTTACAATTTAAAAACGTGCCTGTCTCAGTAAAGTAGCTGATTTCCAGCAGGTTCCTGAATTTAGTGCAGGTAACATCAATAACATTGGTCTATGACATTACACAATAACGTGGATAAATAACAAGTGGGATGAGACTGTAACATGTCCAAGCTGGGATTGAATAATTATGTAACCAGGTTTTCAATAGATCGTTCAGGCGTATATATATATACAATATTTACGTAACCATATAAATATTGCAATACTAAACTCACCTATGACCAGGGCTCTACGCTAACTTTTTTTTTCAGGAGCACTCGTGCCCCTAAGTTAAAAAATTTAGGAGCACAGGAAAAAAAATGGGGGCACAAAAGTGTCGCGCTGCAAATGGAATCGCTGCTTTGTATGGAATCGTTTCGCCCCTTCGGGTTTGGTGTGAACGCACAGTATAGTGCGCTGTGGAGAAGTCACTCGCACGCGTGCTCCTGTTTTGTTTTTCTCGTTCGCACGCCGAAATATTCACTCGCAAATGCGAGTGAAATGGGCGCACTGTAGAGCCCTGCCTATGACAAATATTATCAAACTGGTATCCCATCATCCTGACTTGGTTCCTAGTTACTAGTTCTCCCAGACTCACCTTAGCGAATGCGACGATCTTCAGGGAGATAGTGGCCAGGTAAAGAGCGTTCATGATGAAGTCCATGAGGTTCCACCAGTCGTTCATGTAGTCATGGAAACCCCCGTCCCACATCTGCTTGATCTCTGTCCAGACGAAACCTTCACAAGGGAGTAGAGGAGAGTAGAGCAGAGTAAGCCTTTTTATCGCCACTGAGGCAATTCATTTTACAGGAAACAGTTAGAAAACATTAAGTACATTAAGACAGGGCACTAAAACAGATCAGCTAAAATTACGTAAAACATAATAAGATTAAGTTCTAAAACAAACAGCTAAAAGGACATGGACTTTCAGTACTATGTGGTCAACCGTATATATTTGCAGTCTTAGAGAAATCGCCATTGGTCAAAACATACAAAAATGGCTACCAGACATAACAAAAAAACATATCACGGTCTGAGAGAAAAGAGACAACCCATCTTATCCTAAACGTCACAGGTATTAAAAAATCTTAACCTCTGACATCTAGAGGCCAAAGAACATTTATATATGTTCAAAAAAATACACATACAAATATTTATTTTGAATTTCTGCATCCATAATAAACATAGGTCCAATTTGACGCAATCAAAGAGATACAGCTGTGATACATTCATGCATGCAAAAATGACTGTGTTAGCACATACAGTATATAATACATTATGCGATATATATATATATTAGTGCTGTCAAGCGATTAAAATATTTAATCGCGATTAATTGCATTAATGCCATAGCTAACTCACGATTAATCGCGATTAATCGCAAATGCTTTTTCTATGCTAAATATCCCTTGATTTCTTTGTCCCATTAATTTTTCTCATTTTAATGCTCTTATCAACATGGAGAAGTGCATCGGCTTGCCTTGTGCAAATGTTTTTTTATTGATTGAACATTGACAACACAAAAAAAAAGCCTATAGTGCAACTAAACGATGAACATACAAACATACTGCCTTGAACATAGCAGTCAGGCTATTCTTTGTTTTGAGCCAAAAAAATAAAATAAATACATGTATATTATTCTTTTTTTAAAACAAAAATGAATTGCGTTAATCGCGCGATAAATTCTTTTACGCCGTTAAAATAAGTTTGCGTTAACGCCGTTAAACTGACAGCACTAATATATCTATATATATATAGATATATATATATGTGTGTGTTTGTATATGCGTCCCTACCGACCACCCAGGGCAGGATCATCCACTCCACGGGGGTGGGCGGGGGCCCCTGGCGGTTGGGGTCGTTGGAGACGATGTGCTGTGAGGCGAGGATGAGGAGGAGGAGGAAGGTGAGGTAGGACGCGGTGTGGCAGATGAACTTGATGAAGGGCTTGCGGATGAACAGGCCGTAGCGGCTCGTGGGCGCCAGCATGTACAAGACGGAGAAGAGCGGGAAGAGGAGGCCGATCAGGACGCAGGTGGCCGACTTGACCGCCCAGTGGCGCCGGCGCCAGCCCGGCAGCTCGTCGTACCAGCGCGACGCTAGCAGCTGTTGGCAGTTGGGCTGGGCTACAAACTGGTCGAGAGACATATGGAAAGACAGGGAGAGAGAGAGGTGGCTGTTAGTGAACTGATAGAGAGACATATGGAAAGACAGGGAGAGAGAGAGAGAGAGGTGGCTGTTAGTGAACTGGTAGAGAGACATATGGACAGACAGGGAGAGAGAGAGAGAAAGAGAGAGAGAGGTGGCTGTTAGTGAACTGATAGAGAGACATATGGAAAGACAGGGAGAGAGAGAGAGAAAGAGAGAGAGAGAGATGGCTGTTAGTGAACTGGTAGAGAGACATATGGAAAGACAGGGAGAGAGAGAGGTGGCTGTTAGTGAACTGATAGAGAGACATAAGGACAGACAGGGAGAGAGAGAGAGAGAAAGAGAGAGAGAGAGAGAGATGGCTGTTAGTGAACTGGTAGAGAGACATATGGACAGACAGGGAGAGAGAGAGAGAGAGAGAGAGAGAGAGAGAGAGAGAGAGAGAGAGAGAGAGAGAGAGAGAGAGAGAGAGAGAGAGAGAGAGAGAGAGAGAGAGAGATGGCTGTTAGTGAAGTGGTAGAGAGAGATATGGACAGAAAGGGAGAGAGAGAGAGAGAGAGAGAGAGAGAGAGAGAGAGGGAGGGCGGGAGGGAGGGAGGGAGAGGGAGGGAGAGAGAGACAGAGAGAGAGAGAGAGAGAGAGAGAGAGAGAGAGAGAGAGAGAGAGAGAGAGAGAGAGAGAGAGAGAGAGAGAGAGAGAGAGAGAGAGAGAGAGAGAGAGAGAGAGAGAGAGAGAGAGAGAGTCTTCAGTACAGCTGAGAAACAAACTGCTGGAGAGACATAGGAGCAGACAGGGATGAGTGAGACCGTGGAGAGAAGGAGCGAGGCGATGGGATTCAGAACAATATTTGTGTGTTTGAGTGTTACAAAATTGCAGTGAATGTTGAGAACCAGAATGCCCTCAAAATAAGAACGGTATACATTCCTGAAAAAACCAAACCCTCCCTTTCTGATCTTTAAAGATCAAGGGTAGCTTCTGGGTAGATCTGGCAGTAATTAAATAAAATCTCACCAAATATTTTACGCTTGAAATACTTTATACGTGCTGACAGGCTGTTTATTTTTTAAGTCTATTGCACAAGAACCATTCACCGTTTTTTTTCCATTTTCAAACAAGCATGTATATCTGGTATGGGTGTTTCTTTCAGACTCTCAGCTGATAGGCACTGGGTTTGAACCCCAATGTCTTCGAGGGCCATTGAGGGAGTGTGTCGCCGATGGCTGGTTTAAGCAGCCTGACCCGATCAGGTCGGATTGGAGTGAGATGAGGCTGTACACCTGTTGCACACATCCGTTGCACGTATTCAGGGAGAAATCTCCTGCGTGGCAATATGGACCCCCAGGCCACGCATCAATCGTCTGCAAAAACTTTAAATAAACCGGATTTTCAACACCACCACCCTGCGTCTTTGGTTTGGAGGAGCCCGGTAAAAGGCACCTAGCTAGGTGGCGTGTAGCATGCTCTTTGTTACAGTGAAAGATTTTGTGGTCGGCTAGACTGCGACACAGACAAAACACTTCAAGACATCTCTGCTATTTAATGGCCTTTAATTCAATAGTTACTGCCATAGTTCATTTTGGTTAGTATTTCACACAGATATATATCGAAGTGCAGTTCTCTTAAAAAAGCCACCCCCTCCATGTTTGCCAAATGGATTCCTAGGACTGTTGTCACTGGCTCAGAGTGGGCGGGGCCAGAGGGTAGTCACCTATAATTATGTGTGTTTTTCGAGTAAACCCTTACCCAGAGTGTTTTACCAAGGACTTGTTATTCCTCCATCGCATTTGTTTAGCTTTCCTGAGGGTATTTTTCCAAAGAATACGAGGATGTAGGTATTTGCATGTCGACTGAAGAGGAGGGGATGCATAAACACTTGACGGGGTAATATCTCCCCCTCTCCGCTGTATCTCTTCTCTGGAAGATGAAACATCTGCCTAACATCTGGGTCCCCTGTTAGCATAACCATGTTAGTCTAAATGGGCGCCCGCTATTCTTCTACTCTGCATTAGAAGTCTGCGTACGAGGTAGTTTGTCGGTTATTGGTGAGACTTCCTGTTTGAGATTTGTCTCGTCTCTGGTTAAGTTAATGGGCTGGGCTGGGCTGTCTTTCACTTGCATTACTGGACGTCCACAGGGAACAATCTTGGGCGATCGGGTGTTCATGTGGATGATAATTTTTAGTGTGGCGTGTGCACACACACACACACACACACACACACACACACACACACACACACACACACACACACACACACACACACACACACACACACACACAGACACACACACGCACACACACACACACATACACACACACACACACACACACACACACACACACACACACACACACACACACACACACACACACACACGCATTGATGCAGACGACGTAAGCTCACACACACTAAGATAGACACACAACCGCACACACAAACACATACTGTACATACACATGCTAGCACACACACACACACACACATGTACAAACATACGTGTATGTTTGTGCATGTGTGTCATTCTGACATGTTTTTCTTATTTGTGCGTACACAAATAAGAAAACATGTTGTCAGAATGATGATTATTTAAAAAATATATTATTTTTTTTATTCTTTTGTTTGAAATGGACTGAACAAATAGAAAAGTGTGTCTCTATTCATCCGTGATTGGGTGCCTCTTCATAGGGAGTCTCTCAGGAGGTTGTTTCTTAACCATTTCATCAGTACTTTACCTAAAAACGCTGGCCAAACGCTGCAGGTTCATTCACCCACTGAATTGTTGAATGGAAGAAAAAGCCTGGTGACGGACAAAAGGCTCACAGTGTGAGGCCCTTTCTGCTTTTTAAATCCAATGTCAAGCAGTAATCCAAAAACAGAAAGGATTAATTCCACAATTAATGAAAGTCCATCATTGTATTTGTTAAAAGTATTAAATACCCTTTTGGCTATAGATAAAGTAATCTTACAATTATAAAAGGTATGAGCAAGGAACTTGTTTATACCTAATGCATAGCACTTTTCAAAAGAAATATAATTCTTGCTCTGATTTCCTTGTACTGTGCAATTTGTATTGTTCTAGACTAGAGATATCTGTGTCATGTTTTCTCAGATGTTTTCTATGCTGTTTTGTGTGCTTGCTGCAAAAAATAATTTCCCATAAGGTATAATAAAGATCTTCTGATTCTGATTCCGAATCAGTAAATAATTATAACCGATAAGGGGAAGACTAAAAACGAAGAAAAATGATTCCAGAAGAAAAAACGTTAATGGGCAATAAAGTATTGATTTCCAAATGAGAAATGACCGCTTGGTTTTTCAGGGAAAAGCTCCATCCTTTTACTTTCATTCTCATATTCTCATTAGCCCTAATTAGGCCGTCACCATGGGTACGGACCAGGAACCGGCGGGGTAATGCATCCCTGGAAGCCATCTCAGCGTAAAATGACTTGTTGCTCCGCGCTCCCAACGGATCTCTCCACCCACCCTGCAGGCCATTTGCAGCTCGTTTGCCCCCCCCCCCCCCCCCCCCCCCACACACAAAACCACACCAAATCACTTTAGGAGTTGACCGATGGGCCACACGCGAGGCACTGCTCTCTGCTCGGCTCTCAGGCTGCATTAGATCCCCATGTCGCTGGGAGTGGGGCGTGGGGAACGGCTGGTGGTGGTGGGCCAGTTGGGTTAGAAGAGGGAGATAGAGTAATGTGGGCTAATAAAGCGATGAATTGAGCCGAGCTGGGAGGCGCTCTGCAGGGAGAACCAGAGGAACACTCACCATCTCCGTAATAGACGTCGAGCCTTGATAATTGATCGGCCAGGCCGGTTTCCGTCCCGCGGATATTGTTTTTTGCTTGGTCGCGCTGCTAAGGAAATGGAGCAACTTTGAGAGAGGATACTATTTTTTAAAGATTCCTTTCAAATTCTCTAGGGGTAGCAAAGCTGTTGAGTTCACTGAAGTCAGTCCGTGCTAGTAAATACATTACAGTCTCTTTCCTGGTCACCATCACTGCTCTGACCACTGCTAATGCACACTGATGTCTCCTAATACCAAATGGATGTATTACTGTGGGGTAATATGTTAATGTCCACAATTGATTACAGTTGGGTCACAATGGGTCATTATTGAATAGTCTCACCCCCGCAACATTTAGGCATTAGTTCATTGCATAAGTCTTTACATGCAAAATGGTTGAACAAGTTGTCATAATATGTCAAGCATATTTCTACACATCTCCATTAGACTTTTTTTCTAAATCTTTCCTGAATTGGTAAAGGTGAATATTAAATTTCTCTAAAGAAGGGAAATGTGTGAAGTGTTAGATCAACCAATGATCAACCAGTTTACTGAAATAGCTCAAAGGTGTATCTCCTGAACCATGAATTGGCAAGTATATATATAGCTGGAGCACAACACAATGTTACATTGTCCGACAATGGAAGGACAAGGAAACAGGGTCAACAGCCAGAGGGAAGAAGAAGAGGAAGAGGAAGAGGATTGAGGCTGCGTGAGAATGAGAATCTGTGGCCCAACAGACAGGAACGTCAGGAGGTGTAGGAAGACTGCACTGTAATTCCTACAGCAATGCATGTACAGTTTACCCTTAGGAGATTTTCCTATGTTCACATTTCTAGCAATGACATGGTCTGTCAACAAATTACAGTACAAACAGTCAAAGCGTAAATGTGAATCTTCTCCAGGCTCTTGCAATCCATCTCCCACATACACTAAGGTGTAACTTACAATTTACAGTTATTGTCTTCAAAACTTTAGCCATAGTTTACATCAGAACATCCCTCCAGAGTACACTGTTATATTAACAACATGACTAAGCAATTTGACTGTCTTATTCTTACACAATGACACAAGGACTTGTCATTGTGATAGCACTGACATGTTCATTGACACATATATTTACTTTTGAGAAACAAACTAAAAATTTGGAGCAAGAAGCTTTTGCATGAAATCCATGGTGTTTTGCTATTTGTACGAATTGTCTTGAGAAATGCACTTACTGTTTTGCAAATTTCAATTCTGATCTGAGAAATGTACCAAAGCGACTGAGAAAAACTGTCATTGTCTCTTGATCATACTTGGGATCAATAGATATGACCAGAAAGACTTTTGCTTTAGCGTAGTGATGATGATACAGACTTTAATTCACTTCAAGTAGAGTGGATGTGAGTAAAGACGTCATGCTCATTGGCTACTACAAAGAGACGATTGATGAAAGGTAAAATAAGAAATATTAGGGGGAGGGAATAATAAAAGCATAATTTACTTAATTTGTGTTCTGTGCATAAGATACTCAGCTGTTTCCAGGTGATAGCCACGTAAATCTCTTACTTTTTGGTGCTTGTGAAGAATGAATGAACAAACAGTTACCCGTGTAATGTTTTTACATAACAAAGTACATCTGATGATGATTGAGTTATGCAGGGGTCTTCCATATGTCCCTATCTAGGAAAACCAACATGTCAAACACAACATCTCACCTTCCTCTGCTTAATGACTAACAAAAGGACTTGCATCTCACATCTGGTTCAATAAAAAATGACTGATCTAATTAACCCACGACTCACACCTCAACTCCTTCTGCTGAAACTGCTAACAAACAAACTCAGTAACATCTCAACTGATGCAAGTTAACCGATGGACTCAGTAACTCACATCGTACCTCCTTCTGGTTTACAAATTAAGTCTCATCTCACCTCCTTCTGGCAGTACTTGATGGCCAGCTTCAGGCGGGCCAGGTCGTTGCCGTTCTCGTCCAGCAGGGGGTTGAGGTCGTCGCGGTAGTTCAGGATGATCTCCAGCTCCCTGGAGCTGCGCGTCTGGTCCAGGAGCTCCTTGGCGAACAGCTTGCACGCGTAGGACAGCTCCTCGTACTCGGCCTTGAACTCGTTCTCCACCGTGCTGAGCTCGTGCAGCTCGGCGCTCAGCTGGAAGGCGGTGAGGAAGGGGTCCTCGCTGGCCAGGGCGATGAGGGACGGGCTGGCCAACGCGCGGTAGATGTTGAGGCGGGAGCGCGAGTGCCGCAGGCCGTCCACGTCCGAGCTGGCCATGCACTCGCGGCAGTTGCAGCGCACGGCGTGCGGCTGCGGGATGGACACGCCCCTCTGCACCAGCATCTTGATGATCTCGTAGTTGTTGGTGTGGGCGGCCAGGATGACCGGGGTGATGTCGGGGCTGAAGTCCGACAGCTGCTTGTTCAGCAGAGCAGGGGGAACCTGGGGTGGGGGGGGGGGGGGTCCATTAGAAGGGTGTTAGGTCTTTCAGCAGACATCCTAAGTGGCTTACTGAGAAGTGTTAGATTTCAGCTTATTTCTAAACTGTTCGTATAGACTCTGCGTTGTGTCTTTTTTCGTCGTGGTAGTAATTCTTGAAGTCGAAATCAAAGCAACTTGACAGGTTGGATAAGAGGGTTGAATAGATGGTTTATTCCAGGATGTAATACAGCGAGATACAGACTTTGGTTGAATAATCTATAGTGTACGCGGTTGAGGAGCAGTTTCGAGACGTGTTCCTTGGCTGTCGATCCCTCTTCTCACCGAACCAAAGGGTTGGGGCGAGTGTTATAACTAGAAATTGCATTTCCTGCAGAAATTGCGGGGAGTGCTGTAGTAGGCCCACTAAGTGAGGTTGGAAATATTTTTTAATAAAGCCACATAGAATAAGACATAAAGAAACGTTAAATGGCTTAAATAATAATAAAGTGACAGCTTAATGAAAAGCGCAAAGCATTGCTAAAAATGCCGAAATGTAAAACGAATTGAACTGAAGAATCTGAAAGGTCAAATGATTTGTCCTGCACCGCTGGTGTGTGTGTGCGTGTTTGTGTGTGTCTGTGTGTGAATGTGTGTGTGTGTGTGTGTGTGTGTGTATGAATGAATGCGTGTGTGAATGTGTGTGTGTTTATAATAGCGAGCCGTTGCGGGATTAAAGGGGAACTATGCAAATTTGGCCCCTTCTTCACTGTTTTCTTGGTTTGCGCTCGCATTGAGCGCAAACCTACAGCTTTGGAGGACATATTTTACAACACTGTCGTAACAACTCGTTGACGACCCTTCCCCATCCACTTCTGCCTGCAAACAAACATTGTAAATAATAAATAGTATATGGTTTTAACATATTTCAATTTTTTTAAATAACGTCGTTTACGATGTTTAACGTTGTTAATGATGTACCACCTTTCACCTTTCATTTGTTCAATAATACACAAGTTAGGAAAATATTTATTTTGGATATTGATAGAAATGCAAGTGACAGTTCTTCATGGTTTGTTTTTTGCCTTATGGCTATTGTGTAACATCTTCTTGAGAGTTCTCTGGATTTCCTGACACTTGTACCCGGACAAGTTCGGATGTGGGTGGTGGCGGTACCGGGGCATGCAGACCGAGCCGTCTTGGGTCATCAAGCCTCAAGCCTCATAACAATGCTGTTTTTCCAACGCTTGTAACTAAGAAAAAATACAAAGCAATCTTTTTAAAAACATGTTTACAAGCGGGGAACTACACCAAAGGTATAACATGGCTCAAGCTATAATGAAGGTTCACGCATCGTAACAGTTCTGTTACCAACGAATATGTGCTAACTAGCAGCTCTCGTGCAGGGTACTGCATTATATGACCAGCCGGATATATCCCATGATATAGGCTATACATTCTTAGAAAAATCTGAGGCATTCGAATAGCGGTCTAGTGATCTAAATAAACAAGAACCTGGTTTGTGGGATTTAGCCTGTATCTGGGGGACGAGACAGACGAACAGCAAAACAACCATGAAAACAAACGTGTATGGTAGCGAGTACACTAACACCCTATCAAGCAAGCAAGCTAGAAACATACAGGGCTCACAACAAAACGGTCGAGCAAACACATTTTTACAGAGACTATCAACATCAAGAAGCCACAATACAAAGAGGACAAAGTTCACCCAAGGGTACTTACAATCTCAAGAGCAACATGGCCATGGCAAGTCGGCATCCGATTTGCAGTCTTCTTTTTCTTTCAGTTCACGCTATTCCTGAGAAGCTCGCCCAACGTTTACTCGTGTCTGGCCTCTCTGTCGGTCAGTCTCCCTTTTTTCTCCCGACATTGGGTTTCTCTGTCTCTTTTTAGTCGGCTGATCCATGATGAATGTAACAATCCCTTCGCTACTTGTGTCTATATCGAGCCGGTTCCGTGTTTATGGGTCTGTAGTGCCATAAAGCACTTCGGTGCTTCGCGAGACCCGAGACTCCCGCAACAGTGGCTGGCGGGTCGCCGGCAGAAACTTGCATATTCCCTTTTTCCGCCAAGATGCGCTAGTGTTATAGAACCATCACAATGACTCATAACATGTTATGTTGATGTAAATTAAGCCAAAAAAGTTGCATAGTTCCCCTTTAAAAGTAGCCCAATAGAGCGGGAAAACAGCCCAATCTGGCAACACTGCCTGAACGTTCTCCAAAAGTAGCCCAATCTGGCGGGAAAAACTGCCCAATCTGGCAACCCTGCTGAACGTCCTCACGCTCCAGCATCAACGTAAATCAATGAGACCAACTGAAAACGAAGCCGGTATGAAACTAAAACTGTGATTCTGAATAAAGTTTAAATGATATTGTTTTGGTAAATGGTTTGAACGAAGGTAAACGTCTGAAAACAGCTGAAAACGATGCCGGTATGAAACTAAAACTGTGATTCTGAAGGAAGTTTAAATTATATATCGAAATTCCGTTTGGATATTATTGAAGATACAAGTGTGTAGATTTGTTAAATGGTTTGAACGAAGATAAACAGAAAATTTATTTAGTTACGTCTTAAACGTACCACGTGGTTGCATTCTTCGTTTGCAACCACGTGATCAAAATGACGTTTAAAGTGCTTACGTCACCACGCGGCCATCTTGGTAGGAAAACACAAGCGAAAACACAGGCGTCTTCTAGCAGCGAACACAATAGTGCGATACAAATGTCCGAATATTTCTCAAATTTAAGCGGTCCCGCCAGGGGAAGATACCAGCAGAAAGTTAACCTGTTAGGTTTCGATCACTACAAGCTGAAAGAGTCGGATTTTAGCGAGGATCAGGCCCTTTTACCGAGCGTGGATTACGGGTCAAGGGTTTCCTGGTAAAAAACAAACTTAGAACTGCAGGCGCAAAAACTCTCGCAAAGAACCTCTCACAAATTGATTGAGCCTCAAAACTTACCAGTTATGAAGTGATTACCACAAATACGGGTGTTGGCGAGATTTATTTGTGCCATGTCGCCCCGGTAGATGTTCGAAAGCCAAGTCGCTCCTCGGTCAACTCACGCGTCCGCTCACCTTGAGTTGTGATCACTTTTGGAATCCTAGAGAAACTGCAATTCCCATTCTCCCATATGCAATTATTCGCACAACCATGCACAGCACAACTGGTAGGCATTATTAGACAAACAGAAGAATATAATAGCGAAACAATTGAGGTTAGATAGGCGCTTTGCGATTGAATGACCTCCACTCTAATGCGACTGAAACAAGTGTAGCAGGGCGCAATGTTGTGATTGCTTTCCTACCAAGATGGCCGACTTCCGGTTTGGTTACGAATTTTAATTAGCTGTGACGTCAGTTGCAAACGAAGAATTGACTCCCATGTTAAAAAATATAGTATTTTAAAAGTAGAATATCTTAAAAAGTATAAAATATTTAAAAAAACTGAAAAGAAGCGCACGATTCCAAGTTTGTAGAGAATAATAAATAAAGAAAGCAAGAATAAAACATATGAAGAACAATAGTTGAGCGCTGCATGCAGCACTAGCAGAAAACGTGAATAACAAGAGAACCGAAGCACTCTCACCCTCGATAAGGTATATGGCCCTGGCTATGTCCTAGGCAACCAGGTTGGTTCATCCTTGTTGAGACATAACAAATTGCGGAATGTTGGACATAACACCTTGTACCAGTGAGAGGCACTGGCCTGTTCCTAGACTAGAAATGTGAACACAGAGAGACACTAAAATACCCCAATATTCTACACAAGGGAGGAGGTTGTTGACACTCATATTCACTTACAGTCGATCTTGGAGCAAATCACATACTGGGGGCAACGTTGCATATGCTTAATACCGTTAATAGACACTTTAATTATTCTTGGTCATTTAGCGGATGCTTTTAACCAATGTGACTTGCCACCTTGTCGACTTGTTGGGCTGCAGACATTGGGGTTCCCAAAACCCTCATTCTTATGAACCGCAGGATCACCAGCGCAGCCAAACACAAAGAACCCCAGGTTATCTAAGTTCATAAAGATCGTAGTTAGACTGGCGTATGTCATCACCTGTGGTCGAATCATTCCAATCAGAACAAGTTTCACTAAAGATGAATTCACCCCATGTTCGGACTTGTATATACCAGAGAACCTCTTTTACGACCGCTAAACTATCTTTCTTGCCAAACAATCTAACTACAAGGGGTCAGGTGAAAGGCTTTTAGCGATGGAGATTCCTGTTGATCTTCAAAAGAGGGAAGGGATTTACAAAGAAGAGCCACGCTTTATAACCTTGAACCCACACCTCACCCTGATACCAGACAGCCTATTAACTCTGCATGAATAGAACGAGTGTGTCCACAACTGTGAGGGATGAGCTTCTTAAACGTTCTTATCTCGGACTAATGGCCTGTGGCTGGGCAGATTCCCCGGGGGCCATAACAGGGTTGTTTTTCCCTTTCTTTCGGCGGAAAGTCGAGATCTCCCACATATCAAACCAGACATTTACAAGATGTCCGAGAGCTCCAACCAGGGCTTGTAAAGACGTCCTCTTAGATACAGGATGCTCACAGCTACAATACAACTCACCTCACACAGCTCCAGATCACCGAGTACGACCTCCAGGGAACAATCTACCTCTCTGGCTCACAACCCTTTTTTGGTCTGTGCCCTGATATTAATGTCAGAATGTGTTTGCATCCCCAGCTTCTTGCATTGTAGTGTATCTGCCTCCCCACACAATGCTTTAAACCTGACTCACATCTGCCTTTCATCAATGTCGCCGTAAGTGTTCCTGACACTGATGGACTACCCTGTACTCGCTCCAACTTTGAGACTGGGTTGTGCAGCACCTGACATCTTTTGAAGCTACTCCAATATTATATTTATGCTTTAACTGTTTTCAGCATCAGTTTGTAAGTGGATGTGGATAAGAGTCTGCGTCATGACTAAATGTAAAAGGTAGGCTTAAATAAAGACTCTTTTAGCATTCCATAATTATAATTGATTTAATTACTTTGTATTCCTTTGATGTTTATTTTTTTCTGACCCTTGTCATTGTTGAAAGGGTATAAATAAATCGAAAGATATAATTTATAATATAACCAATATACTAATGTAATAAATAATTACATTAGAATGATTTGACATGATTAAGCACAAATAAAGAGTAAATACAAACAAAGTGGTTTGGATTTGGTGGTTTGGGTGGGTGGGTGGCTGAGTGGTGAAGATTTGGTGGGTGGGTAGGTAAAGAATTTTCGTGGGTAGTGAGTGGGTTGCTTGGGTTGGTGGGGTGTATGTTTGGGTGGGTGGGGTGGTCACCGTGGGTGAGGTGCTCTACGGTTGGTGTGTGTGTAGCAGTACTTGGGGTTGTGCGTGTCTGGTCAGGTGTTATGGTATGGGGTATGACTGAAGTGTTTTGGGTCGGGTTTGGGTTGGACGTGAGGTGTGTTCCCATGATCACCTGCTTCTCTCCTCGGGGTTTCTTGTGGTCTATCAGCAGCTCCACGGCGCCCACCACCTCCTTGCGGATGGCGTGCAGGAGGGCGTCTCCCACGTACACATTATAGCTCAGCAGCAGCTCGATGATCTCCAGGTTCTCGTTCTCAATGGCGATCAGCAGCGCCGTGCGCCCCAGCGAGTCGACGCAGTTGATGTTGATCCGGAAGTAGATCTCGGCCTCCTCGAGGGCCTGCTTGACGGTGGCGTAGTCGCCCTTCTCCACGGCGCTCAGGTAGTAGCGCTCCAGCGGGGACAGCTCCGGCTCGGCGCGCACGATGCGCAGCGGGATGCGGTCCCGGTAGGACGAGTTGTCCGTCTTGTAGTACAGTTGCGTCATGGCCGCCTGCTGCTCATCCCACTCTCAGCTGGTGGAAACAGGGACTTTTTGCGTATTTATAATATAGGCCTACATTCGAGGTGAAGAAAGTGGAGGGAATTTAAATATAAGAAAAATCGACTCTCAAAATGTGTGTTCCTAATAGTTACTAACATCAAATATACGCATGTAACTGCTCAAAATGAAATCATATCCACTACAATTCTCCACATGTGATCACATTGATTATAATCTTGCCTACTAAATTTACTACAACTACTACTACTACTTCTAGGCTACTGTTACTTATACAACAACAACAACTACTACTACTACGACTAATGCTACTAAATATTTATCATAACAATCTACATGTAATCTAAAAAAAGAACCGCAACATAAACATCATTATATCACCAACAAAGCCATAGTGTGCGTAATTATTGAAAGTTTACCTTTGAATTGGTGTCTTGTTGCTCAGAAAGACATCGTCCTGTAATGCTCAACAAGTGAAACCTGCCGAGAAGATGCTGAGAGAAATCACCTCAATGTCCGGCGACGCACCTTGCACGGCTTGTTTGCATTTGACGTTATTTCCCACAATTTCCTTTTACATTAAGAAGCCAATCCGTGTAAAAGTTCCCTTCAAATAGTTTAATCGTTGAACTGCTTGTAGATACGTGCGTCTCTGTGCGCGCAGCCGCCTTTCCTGTAATTGCACGGGGATACTTTGAGATGAGGAGATTGGCAGGGTGTGG
This sequence comes from Gadus chalcogrammus, assembly GCF_026213295.1. NCBI lineage: Eukaryota > Metazoa > Chordata > Actinopteri > Gadiformes > Gadidae > Gadus > Gadus chalcogrammus. Next base: position 3,939,385 of record NC_079427.1, read on the forward strand.
GTGATCGCTTTTGCGCACGTCGTGCGTAACGGCGCGCAATAGCAATCAATGCGCTCTCAGCGCGGCCACGCGCGCTGAGTATGTTCTGTTCGGGGCTTTTCAATGGCGCATCGCAAAGCTCCCAGGACGCCGCGGGCCGACATGCTGATCTATTGCCAGATTTAAAAGTTACTTGTAAACGATATGAGTCTCTGAGCAAAGGTCGCAGTGGGGGCAGGACACAATACAGCGGTGAAATATATTATCCTGTGGATGTAATATACAATGGTCTTATAGCCAGAGACTGTCATCCACTAATCTTCTAAAATATGTGACGAATATCAAATTCGGGGAAGCGGATATACGACTTAATCCCCACCCATAACGTCCATGCCATTCAACTGGACATTCATACGGGACAGACAGAACCTTGTGCAAAAGCTGACCCTTCTCTAATTAAAAGTTCTGCCGTGACATTAGGCACATGTCACTGGGTCTTAAATTTGAATTAAAGACATGAAGTAGAATTGCCTGCGGAACACGCTGCCTTTCGGGATACTAGTATACTCCTCTGTGAACAGAGGAGTTTGTTAAGACTAATCACCTCTGTAGAAGATTGAAGTTGTTCTACCCTATTGGTGAGGTGACACGTAGAATACTTCCATTCATCCTCAGGCAGACATACAGGCAGACACACAGCAGACATGCACACAGATGGATCCACAGATAGAAAAACAGGATGCAGGTAGATAGACCTGGGTGCCGGACAAAATTGTTATCTGAGGAGCGATCTCGTATCCGTTGTGTAGTAGGAAACAACTGACAACTGGAGACACGATTTGTGGTAAATCCGACTGTATCTTGCTTGTTTAGAGTGAGTACAGGTTTGAACGGTGATAGTGACAGTTCTGTGACAGAGTTCTGAGAAGTCACTTGAAGTAGATAATGGACAGATAAACTTGTGTCTAGAAGAGGTTCACTTTGTTCAACACTTCCACAACCTAACCTTTTTATTTTTGTAACCAGAAATCAGACCCAAACCACTCTAAATGTAGCGTTAAATGCTGTTAATAATCTGTGAGATTAATATCTGTCTTCACAATCATCCATCCTTTCCTCCAACTGTCAGTACTTGGTTTTGTCAAAATTTAATCCCTAGGGTATGCACTGCTCGTTACCCATACCCCAACATACTAGACCTAGAGATTACTGAAAAATAACAACTTAAAAGAAAACCAAAATACCAGATGAATGTGATAAAAAACAAACTCAAACATCTAAAATACTAAAACATACTTACAAATAAATACAAGCAAAATAATACCTGTAATTAACTTGTTTTTATCTTGTTTGGCTAAAGATTTCCCATAATGGAGCAGTTTTATCGCTTAAGGAGGCCAAGTTCAGTGTCAGACAGCGGTAATGGGTGCTAATGTCGACCGCCACGGTTTCAGCTGCTTGGGGAGGGTGAACACAATGGCAGTACATCCCTGAGGTTGATGTTGATGTTGACGTCTGGGTACCTGTGGTTGAGATACAAAAGGGGTCTGTCAGAGAGCCCTTCTGTGTGAGCCAGTGGGATGGGGAGCTCAGGATCTGGGGGAGGTCTGTGGTCTGGGAGTGGTTTAGCAGGGAGGTCTATAGTAGTAATATCCGGTTGTGCTTCTAGAACAGGCAGGGATTCATCTGCTTTGTCGTCTTCTTCAATATCTCTCTCTCCCCTATGTCTCTCTCTCTCTCTCTCTCTCTTTCTCCTCTATGTCTCTCTCTTTTTCTCTCCCCTATGTTGCTCTCTCTCTCTCTCTCTCTCTCTCTCTCTCTCTCTCTCTCTCTCTCTCTCTCTCTCTCTCTCTTTCTCCTCTATGTCTCTCTCTTTTTCTCTCCCCAATGTTGCTCTCTCTCTCTCTCTCTCTCTCTCTCTCTCTCTCTCTCTCTCTCTCTCTCTCTCTCTCGCTCTCTTTCTATGTCTATCTCTCCCCTATGTGTGTGTGTGTGTGTGTGTGTGTGTGTGTGTGTGTGTGTGTGTGTGTGTGTGTGTGTGTGTGTGTGTGTGTGTGTGTGTGTGTGTGTCTCTCTCTCTCTCTCTCTCTCTCTCTCTCTCCCCCCTGTGTCACTCTCTCTTTCCCCTAAGTCACTCTCTCTCTTGCTCTCTGTCTCTGTATTCAGGACTCAAATGCTTTTATGGGGATGGAAAACCGACATTTACATTGCGCAACCATATACGATTGTGGAGTGTGTGTCGATGATGGCTGGTTCAAGCAGCCTCACCGGGCCTGAGTCAGACTGGTTGGACTCAGGGAGAGATCTCCTGCATGGCAGCATGGAGAACTAGTGTCATGTATCATTGTCCGCAAACCTTGCAATAAACCGGCTTTCATCATCATCATCAACAGCCTGTGTCCTTGGTCATGGAGCCTATATTGCTACAAATATATTCATAACAATAAGGGTAAATAGGAATAAAGGAATAATGCTTTTGCATGCTGAAATGTGTTGCATTTTTTTTTATCGGCTGTATAATAATAATAATAATAATACAATTTAATTTAGAGGCGCCTTTCAAGACACCCAATGTCACCTTACAGAGCATATAGTCACCATAAATCGTTTAAAAAAACAAGACATTGTGGAAAAAATAAATAAATAAACATAATAAATAAAAAATAAATAAAACAAAAACAAGACAAAACAAAACAAACAAACAAACAATCAAAACAGTGATCAGATAGACGTTGTGTGCGAGTTTGAACAGGTGAGTTTTGAGTTGTGACTTGAAGGTTGTAATGGTGTCTGACTGTTTTATGTGTGGGGGGAGGGAGTTCCAGAGCCAGATAATCCCCATCATCATCATATCAGTCTATCTATTTGAAGGAAATCCAAATCAAACATAACGCAAACCAGAATGCCATCCTTTCACCGTTGGAGCAAGGCTTCTGTTCAAGGAAGTTCTGCTGGCAGTGGGATTGTAATTTGATCAAACTTTACAAGGAGGGAAAGTATTAAAAGTCAAGTAAAGTACAAGTTATTTTTCACTCAGAGCAGTTCAAAGTAGTTCTCCCAATAAAGCGTATTTATCCTCATCTTGGAGCTGCTCATTTATAGACTTCCACTGTTGACAAGTATCCAAGGTTTTTAGGACCAGTTTTTTTTATTGTTTTGCTTCTTTTGTTATGGTTCTGGTTAGTCCATCTGTGGGCAAACCACCAGATGTCAGTATTTGACTGTGACGGCCGTTAAAGAACAGATGTGCTAAAGTTATTATCGAGTTTTAATTTGAAGCATGCTATGGGTTCAGGGCAGGCCGACATTTACAATCCTTCTAAAAAGTTGAATACATATGTGCAGATTAATAAACGATCCTTCCCTTGCTTCATCAATCGACTAGTGTAGCCGATCACAAAAGCCGGCACGCACAAGAACGCACACACACACGCAACCAAAACCAATACAAAAAATGTTTAGACTTAATACAATGTCGCCCTCTCCTGGTGATTTGTAAAATTAGATTCACCAAGGGACTTCTGTGTATCATAAAAGGATACAGCCTTTTGTGTGTAACAGTCCTCACCACACTGTGGGTTGATCTAGGAGTGCAACTTTGAGAAACTAACTTAAAGGACTGTGACTCCTTCGTTGCTGGTAGTTTATTTATCCATTAAAATAATTCATAACCATGATATGTTCTGAATAAAACCGAATAAAATCTGATGTGTTGATGTTTGAGTGTCTGCTCGATAGATGGGGTCCCCTGTGTTGACTGTTAGTAACAACTAACTACTACTAACTATCTTCATCGGGATACAAAGTTGTTGCCAACATCTGCATTTGACAAAAAAGTTAGAAAAACAATCTGAATATTATAGCATATACGTAGCAGCAAAAATAAAAATTGGGCAGTTGGTGAACGGTTACAGGAACGGGTTGCCTAGCAACCAGCTGGACGTGTTTTGTGTCGGACCCCCGCAGGGAGCGATGAATGGAGGTTAGAGGTTCTATTTAGTCGGTTCTCCGGGGAAATTTACTAAACCCAGTAAATCCGGCTTCCCTTTCATCATCTGGCGTGACTCGACAGTCTGTGAAGACAGCGTATGAAACAAGTTGCTAGGAGTGCTGAAGCGTGTGTGTTTCTGAGGGAGAGAGTGTATGTGTGCAAGATTGCTGCGACATCTTTGTAGAATAGGCCTATCTAAGTATGCTTATGAATGTATGTCTGCATGTAGGCTATATGGTGTATGTGTCTGTGTGTATTTCATTATTATTGTTTATTATTGTGTCAGGTGTGTGTGTGTGTGTGTGTGTGTGTGTGTGTGTGTGTGTGTGTGTGTGTGTGTGTGTGTGTGTGTGTGTGTGTGTGTGTGTGTGTGTGTGTGTGTGTGTGTGTGTGTGTGTGTGTGTGTGTGTGTGCGTGTGTGTGTGTGTGTGTGTCGCAGTGTGAGGTAGGGAGTCAGATATCAGTCCTGGTCACAATAGGAGCCTTTCTAAGTCTCATTAGGAGGGATTAGTCTAACTTGCGTCTGACAGATGACTTCTGCACCGCTGTCAGCTCTATCTCAGATCAGCAGGGAGTAAGCCACCCTCGCGGACCTCATTCTGAGGTCTGCCCCAGAAAATCGGCCCCGCACTGGAACATTACTGGATAGTAATCCAGTAATGTGAAGTCCCCTTCAAGGGTGTTTGTCCTGCATCAACAAGCAGTCACCATGTCCCAGCATTTGCATTCTACCTTGTCTCCAAAGTTGAGACTTGCCCTACAATTGATTGCCCTCTCAATCAACACTGAGATATAAAATCTCCCAGTGTCCCGGTATCTCCTACCAGAACACGGGGGCCTTCCCCAGGCCGGGGGATGTGGTCATTGCGTTCTACAGGGTCACATTTGACTACTCTGCGCTAACAGAGTTCCTCATCTAGCGGCAGAAGATGAGCCAGGCATGAGCCAGGCTCCCTCTGACCTCCTGAATGACTCAAATGGGGCTCTTCTGAGACATATTCTTGATATGCGCAGCCATGAAAGCCAAGCTTTGGATTACGAGGAGGCAGAGGAAGAATGCCAAAGAGTGGATTGCCAGACCCGGTGGGTCCTGCAGCCCCCCACTGAGACCCGACTGCTTCGAGGGGTTATCCCTCTCTAGTCAAAGCCTTATCGGGATTCGGTGAACCACGGGAGGGGACCACGGTGCAGAGCTACAATACGGCTCTCACGCGGACAGGATTTTTAAGTAGCTGCCCGGCCAATACAGAGATGGGTTCATACGCCTGACCCATAAAATCCTGGCGATGGCGTAGACCTGAAATCCGGTCCACCAATCCACACGGGTCCAAGTAAAGGCTAACACCATGCGGATCTCTTAAATGGTTTCGGCCCTCTATCAAGACAGGAGAACCCAACCAGGCAGGAACCTTCGTGAACTACACTACTCTGTGTAGGATCATGCTATATATGGACACCAATTTACGGACTTCCTCGTCTTTCCTGATTACTCCTTACGGCATTCATTAAGTAGGATCTTATCTCATCTGGGATTCGGTG